>NW_023657647.1:25000-60000 GCF_015228065.2 Penaeus monodon
AGATCCGGCACTAAATCACTTCAACAGCTTACCAAGATGACATTCTACTGGATGTTTACTCCAAATCTAGTACGCCGTTGTCCTGTCCTGAGCAGTCCCCTTTTATTCCCGTATTTGGATCCATCAGGCACACCCTTAACAAATTGAAAGGAATATAATATAATTTTATTTTCCTAATTTGAAAAGATACCCAGCATCAGGACTTTCCTGTGTCCCAGCAAATTTTTCAAAACTGTATTTATCATTTGTTAAACTTTTCTACCTGCCACCCCAAGTTATTTTCCTTGTTCCTAGACGGGTAAGTTATGATATATATTGCGAATAAATTTAGAACGCTTTTGTTGTTTTCGCACCTCGGTGACTTCTTTTGCTTCTGTTGGTCCATCACGTATGTCACCTTTGTCCTTTGTTTTCACACTTTGAGGTCATAGTGCGCCTCGTATTATTATATTATTATTATTATTTTATCTGTTTGCTTGTCTGTTGCCATAATTTTCGTATGGAATCCACTCGAGTCCTCGCAATGTTATGTTATTTTGATGTCTCGTCCCTGTTGTTTGTTTCACCCGTTCATGTAGCATCCACTTCGTCCTCGTGTTTGTTCACGTGATAACGCCTTCGTGTTGTCTACGACACACACACACACACACACATATATAAATATATATGTTGTGTGTGTGTGTGTATTTTATCTCCCACTCTCTTTTGAGTTTGAAATATCTACACACACACACACACACACACACACACACACACACACACCACACACACACACACACACACACACACACACACCACACCATATATATATATATATGTTTATATATACTGTAAAAGGCTATGATTCTTTGTACAATGGTGAACAGAGGGTAGTTATATTTGTTAAACGGCGTAACTCTTTATTGCTAAGAGTACCACACACAGTATGAGAACACACGAGACGATGTCTATTATGGGTAAGGCGGTTTTGCTGGGTCACGCGTCAGGTCAACCTGCCCGGATGGGAGGGCTAGGCCGACCTTACCACACTGGAAGAAGGCGACGAACCCTCTAGCTTTGGTCCTCCTCGGTATAAGCAGTGCCGTCCCAGCTGCCGAAGTAACTGAAACAGCTGGGGAACGATGGGGGAGCGAGGTGAGGTCACATACATACATACATTTATATACATATATATCACACACACGCACACACACACACACACACACACACCACACACACACCACACACACAACAGAAACAAAACACACACACACACACACACCCCCACACACACCACACATGCACATACACACACACACAACACCCCACACACACACACACACACACACACACACACACACACATGCACATACACACCCCACACACACAACACACACACACACACACACAACACACATATATATATATAAAAATTATTAAATATTATAATTTTTAAAATATAAAATTTTTAAAAAATTTTATATGTATTTTTGTATTTGTGTATTTAAATATATTTTATTTTATTTTATATATTAATATAATATATATAAATATATATATATTTTATATATTTTAATATATATATTTTTGCCGTAACACTCAATGAATTTTAAAACTCACAAAAACTTTTATAACATCAAAAAACCAATCTGGGTCGTGCCCCCAAATTTTAAAAAAACATCACAGGGTAAAAAGGTTGATTCCACACAAAAAAATTTGGGCCCCAACAAAAAAGACAAAAAAAAAAAATAGATTTCGGGGTTTGGGCCGAAATCGTCTTGTTACAAAAGTAACACCAGGCAGGAGTAAAAAATTTGCGAATGGAAAAAACCAAAATCCAAAAAGAAAAACTAAAAAAAAAGGGTAAATAAATTTTAAAAGTAAAAAAATACCAATTTAAAAATTAAAAAACTGATATTTACATAAAATCCCAAAAACCCTAGATTTTTTAAAAAGGGAAAATAATTTTTTTTTCCAAACCCCAATGGCCAACAATTTTTAATTTGGAACGGGCTGGGTTTTAGTAGTTTGTGTAAAAAAATTGATAAAAAATTTTTCCTAAGGTTAAATGGGCAAAAAAATTGACCAGTTGGTGCCACCCAAAACTAAGAGCCTTTGTCTGTCCTAATTTCCCCAAAACACAGACCACACTTTTGTGTGGTGTGCCCTGGCGGGGCCCCAAAAACCCCCCATGAAACTTGGGGGAAAAAACCCTTGGGAACCCACAGGCAAAAATTGGGGGCCCCAAAGGGCCCACCCCCCCAACTTTTTTTTGGGCCCCGCTTTCGGGGGGAGGGGAAGAAAAGGGGGTTTTTGCCCCCGGGGGGGGGGGGTAAACCGCAGGGAGCTTTCCCGGGAGGCTTGGAACTTTCCGGGCCCTTGAGGCGGGGAGAGCGGTTACCTCTGAAAAAAAACCCCGGGGGAATTTTTTGAAGCGTTGAGAGTTGAGGGGGGCCTCCCCCTCTCGGAGGTGAAAAGACCGGGCCAGCATGATCATTTTTGGGTTTGGGTACCCCAAAATACTGGTTGGGCCACAGTGATGGTCCCCCACCTCCAGGGTTTGTAGCCATAGCCACCCCACAAATTCCCCCTCGGAAATTTCCCTTTGGGGTTGATGGGGGTTTTTTATGGCTTTGGGGAAACTGAACAGGCCTTGGGCCTTCAGGGTCTCTTTTCCCTGCATATGCCCCCCAAATGATCCCTTTTAAACCCCGTTTTTGTAAAAAAGGGGCCCTTCTATCCCAAAAATTACATCTGTGGGCAGACAATTCCCCCGGGAAAACTTCAAGGCAGTGTCCAGCTGTGATCAAGCTGGCTATGAGAGGGGCTTTCGCCCCCCCATGGCTCGGGAGTTTGTTTCCCAGCAGCGAAACAGTTTCCCTTCTGGGGGATTTTTGTGGGTCACAGAAAATGGGGAAATCTCTGGCCCCCTGGTATCGCCCCTCCAACCTGCACGCTGGACAGGGGTATAGCAATACGGGTACGGGGGCCCTTTTTTTTTTAGATGTAATTGGAGGTCCTCCAAAAACTTTTGGATTTTAATTTGGAGTCCGAGTTCTGTGAAAAGGGACCTTTACTATTTGTTTTCCTACAGGGGGTTTCCCCTTCAAAACTCCCCGTCCCCCAGGGGCCCCCTTAGGGTTTTTTTACTTGGACGGACTAAGGGAGAAGGAGGTGCCTGTGGGTTTCACCATGGCAGCCCTGAAAAAAATTCACAGAACTTGTAATTTTGACCGCCCCCTTTTGCTTTTTGGAAATTTCCCAAAGGGGCGAAACCCCAAAAAGCAGCCCGGGAGTCCATTGGCCCGAGGAAAGGGGAAAAAATCCATCCCCCTGGAGACATTGGGGGCCCAAACTGAACCCATGTCGATGACTGGGGCCGAATGGAAAAATTTTATTTTTTTTCCTTTGCGTCGTCCTTGGTGCTAGGGTCAGACCGCTGAAAAAGGGCACGGAACAGTTCATCAGGAACCCTTCCCTGAGGGGGTTGAAGGCTTTTCCCTTGGAAAAACGCCTTCACCCGCCTCCCAAAGCCCTAAGAAAACTGAACTCTAAGCTTTCCCCTCGCAGATGCTGAGGTTAGATGGCGTTTTCCCCTGCTGAAAAGGGAAAAGTGCAGGGGAAAGGTTGATATCCCTGCTAAACTGCAAAAGGGCCCGGGATAAAACCATGTTCGGTTTTTGCATAAAAGCCCTTGACTCCCACCCGGGCCGGTCTGGTACCATTCCCCCTGCCCGTTTTAAAGGGGCGTGGTCATCCCTCTCAAAAAAAGGGAAAAGGGGACTTTTGGGACTGTAGAAACTCCCATGGCATTTACATGCTCACATACCAGGCAATTTTTGGGCCCCCACATTTTTTCTGAAAACGGATCCCGCCCCCTTTCTGAGGTCCCCGAGATGGGAGCCCTCCGGATTTACTCCTGGAAATCGAAAATTGGGGGCCGAATAAACGTTTTCGATTTAATTTTTGGAACCCGTCGTGGGGCCCCCCGAGGGCCCATTGCAACCATCACCCCTCCGGGGAAAGGAAAAATTTTAAAACCCAAATGGTTTGGGTTCGCCCCTTTTACCCCACTGCGGCCCCGGGTTGCAGCAAGGGATGCCCAAAATCCATGGGGGTAAAAAAAACCCCGCCCCCTCGCTACAGGAAGAGGCATTTCCCTATCAGGGGGAGCCCGGGAAGCCCGCTTCCGTGAGGGAGGGCCAGGGGGTTTCCTACACACAGAACCAAAGGAGCCCCCGACTGTTTTCAGCAGCGCTCACCCACTAAACATATCTCCCTTCTACTCCCTCCCCCCCGGGCACAGGGGAAATTCTTGCAAGGGTGGAAGAATTATCATAAAATTTTTTCCCCCACCCAATTGGGGAAAATCAGAGGCAATGACTTCGAAAGATTAGCCAAAAATCGCAAAATACTAAAGACCCCGAAATTACTTGGGGGAAAGTGTACGGTGAGGGCCCCAACCCCTTTTCCTCCTCCCGCTTCACAGAGAGGAAACAAATTTTTTCCCCCCTGGGCCAGCGGAAACTAAATCCCCACGGGCAAAACCCCCGGGGCACCTCGAAATAAAAAACCGAGGTAGAAGTCTTTTGGCCCAAATGCCCTAGGTTCCCCCAACGGGGGCCCCAATGGAAATTATAAAAACCCCATAGAACGTAAAGGGGGGTTTTTTTGGGCCTGCATTGCGGCAGCTAAAAACGCCACATTTTGTACTTTACTTAAGAATTGCGTGCCACGCAATTCCAAGAAAAAAGCCCCAGAAACACAGCCTCGTGCGGGAAAGAGATTTTTTTGCGGATGCTTACCCCAAAGGGGGGGTCCCGGGAAGCGCCTCCCCTGGCAATCCCACCCGCCAGGGAAAAGCACCTTTTTGCCAGAAAAAACCAAATGAGACAGCCATAAAAACCTGCCCCACGGGCCCGGGGCCCCCTAAGTAAAAAGGGCCCGGGCCCGAAGCCAAAACCCTTCCAAATTCAACAAGCAGCAAAAGGGCCGTCGTGAGTTTTTGGTCGGGCCGGGGGAATGCAACCTAAACCCCCCCCTCAAAAAGGGGTTTTAAATTCGGGCTCGGGAATCCCTAGGGAAATCCAAAGCCCTCGGGGGTTTTCCGACCCCAGATTATTGGCCTGAAGAAAACCCTTTTATACGGGGAAATAAAAGGGTGCTGTAAATTTTTGGGGGGGGTCGGAAAACGCCCTTCCCCGGGAAATTTCAGGGGGTGGGCAAGGCTGGTCCTTCCCTTAAACAAAGGTTTAGCTTTTTTTCATTTTTCTATGTGTTTTAAAAAGGGTTTTGCGGGAGGGGGATAGGTTTGTTCTAAAATAAAGTATTTTATCCTTTGTTTTAATTAAATTTTTGCATATTAGTAATTAAAATTATTAGCTTGCCCCCATTCTCCACATTTTTTATTTGGCCCCCCCATTAAACAAAGTGCCACATATTTTGGTGCGAAACTTTAAAGAGAGCAAACCAGGAAAACCAAAGACCCGAGGGGCGGGGCCCGTTTTTATAAAGATTTTATTTTCATAAATAAAATATATTTATATATAAAAAATTATATAATATAATAATCTATATATTATTTGTGTGTGTGTGTGTGTTGTGTGGGTGTGTTTTGGTGTTTTGGTGTTTTGTTTTTTGGGTGTGTGAGACCCACACATGCGCCCCGGCACATAAATGTATTGTTGTGTGTGTGTGGTGTGTGTGGTGTGTGGTGCGTGCGGGGCCGTATATAATATATAAAATATATATATATATTATAATATATTTTTAAATAAAAGGGAAATATTTTTGAAATTATATATGTATATTTTATAATATATATATATATATATTTATATATATAAAATATATATAGGTGTGTGTGTGTTGTGTGTGGGGGTTTGTGTGTTTGTTTTGTGTGTGTGGGGTATGTGGGGTGGGTGTGTGGGGTGTGGGTGTGTGGGGTTTTATGTTGTGGGGGGTGGGGTTTTGGGGAAAGGGGGCAAATTTTTAAATTTTGGGAAATTATTTAAAAAACGGGCCCCGGGGCCCTTTTACCAGCCCCTTGCCCTTTCCGGGGTTTAAATTTTTTATTTTAAAACACTTTTGTTCACTTTCCCGGGGATAAGGAAACAAAAAAAATTTTTTTAACCCAAAATTCTTTTAAGGGACAAAAAAACACATATAAAATTTCCTATTTTAAATGGGGGTTGACCAAAAAAAACAGTCAAAGCCGACAGACAATAGTCCCAACAATGGGAATGCAAAAAAAAAACTGCGGCCAGGGGAGCAGAATGCAGCCAGCCACAGGAAATTTCCGGCCACCAGGAAAGGGTAACGACCAGCAGGAAGGTAGGGGCAAAACCCCCAAGGCAGGGGGCCCAGCCCCCAAAGCAGCCTATCTCTGCGTCCAATCTAAACCCCTGTGAAAAAATCTCATTAGATCCCGCCCTTTGCAATGCCCACTTCCCACCACCTTAGGCTTTTTTATTTTTTTTCCCACTTCACTTAAAAAAAGCTTTTTAAAAAATAAAATTAAACACCCCTTACGAGGTTAAATTTCCTCTCTCACACAAAATCCCCGGGCGGGGATACTGTCCGGGGGGCTAGAATAAAGGGTTGGGGTGTTTTTTCAGGGAGCCCCCCCCTGGGTTAACTTGACTTTTTTCTGATTTTATAAATCATTTTCCATTTTTTTGTTTCCATATTTTTATTTCCACCCCCTTATTTTTAATACCCTTTTTATTTTCTCTGTTTTTATTTTGTTTTGGTCATTTGACTTATTATATTAAAATGTTGGTCACAGGCCCTATCACAATCCCGACACTGCAAAAAGGGGGTTTTTAAAGGTTTAAAAAAGGGGGGAAAAAACATGTGGGGCTTTCTTTAAATAATGCATATAATATAAATAAATTTTAATTTTATACAAATAAAAAATAAAAAATTTATAGAAAAATAAATAACAAAAAATTAATAAAAAAAAAAAAATTTTATAAAATATATAAAAAAAAATTTTATAGTTTTAAAAAAATAAAATAATAAATATATATAATAATATTATATATTTTAATATATTTTATATATATATATAATTTTTGGTGGGGGGTGTGTGTGGGGGGTGTGTGGTTGTTTTGGTGTGGTGGGGTGTTGTGTGTGGGTGTGTTTTTGGGTGCGCGTGTGTGTGTGTATTTGTGCATATACACACACCTTAATAAAAATTTTATAAAATATACTATAAAATTTAAAATATGTATAAAAATTAAAATAAAATATATAATATTATAAAATTAATATAAAAAAATTACTATAAAATTTTTGGGGTGTTTTGGGGGCTATGGTGGGGTGTGTAAAAAATAATTTTATTTTATATTGCAAATATATATATAAAAATATATATAAATTTTAAATACATAAATATATATATAATATAAAATTTAATAAATATATTTTAATTATACTTTACAACACACACACACACCCCACACAAAACACACACAACCCCACACACAACACACACACACACACCACCCCAAAACACAAAACACACCCACCCACACAATATATATTTAAATATATATTTTTTATTTTTATAGAGTGTGTGTGTGTGTGTGTGGGGGGGGGGGTGGGGGTGTGTGGGGGGAAATAAAAATAAAATAAGAAAATAAAAAAAAAATAAACCCACAAAAAAAACCACAAAATTTTAAAAAATAAAAATTAAATAATAATATAATATTACAAATACATAATAAAAAAAAAAAAAAATAGAAAATATTTTAATATAAATAAGGGTGTGTGGGGGGGGGTGTGTGGGTTGGGGGGGGTGTGCACATAAAATTTAAATAATATAAATATAATAAAAATTTTGTAGATAATATCTAAAGGGGGGAATATTATTTTAAATAAATTTTATAAAATAATATATAAAACCCCAATTACATAAAATCCACTACAAAAACACAAAAAAACTTTATATAAAAAATTAAATAATAAAATAAGATACAAAAATTTTCCCTATATAAAATTATAGATTTTTATTTTTAATATTAGTATATATTTTTTTCCCTATATTACAAAAATTTTAATTAATCGATATACTTTAGAAAAAACATATATATCCCCATTTTTTTTATTGGGAAAAAGTTTATTATAGCTATATCATTATGGCGGGATTATATACATTAAAAATCTATAAATAAAAATTAAATATATTTTAATGTATATAATTATTTTATAATATTTTAATAATATATTTATACACAATATGCATAATAAAATTTAATTTACATATATCTATATATACATATATAAAAATTATATATCCCATGTATAAAAACCAAATTAAAATTTAATATATCCCTATATACAATGGGAAACACACACCCCACATATATAATTTATATTATTAATTTTAACATATATTACATTTTTTACATATACATTAACAATAATTTTATTTCCCTATATACAGATACGTTATCCATCCCTTTTTATAATATATATTTAAATTATATAAAATTTAATATTATATTAAGTTATATCCATTAAAACCCCATATATTATATTAAATATATTTTAAAATACTAAAATAATACCGGGGGACATAATACAATATAAACATTAAAAAACTATAAAATTAAAAACCCTTTATATTATCCCGATAAAAATGTATATATACATATATACATATAAAAACAAGTACAATATATACAATTAATAACCAAAATCCCAAAAACAAACATACAATATATATAATTAAAATATAATATATTATATAATACCTATAATAAAATACATACATAACACACACACAACAAACACACAAACACCCCAAATAAAAATTTAGATATATATATATATATATATATATATTATTATACACACACCCCACATTTTTATTTTTAAGACATATATAATATTAATAAAATTATATATAAAATTATATATAAAAGATAATTAAATAGGCATATTTCCCTTAATATATTTAATATATTATATTATATAAAATTTTAAATATTAAATTTTTAATTTGTATAATATTATGTGTGTGGGTGGTGTGTGGGGGCAAAAAAAAAAAAATATAAAAATATAGAAATAGATTATATATAATTATAATATATAAAACGGGAAGAAGGTATAAAGATATAAAATATATATAAATAAATATTATAATAATAATAAGACCCATTTTCCCCTTATAAAATCCAAAATAAAATAAGACCACTTTATAAAAATATCTTTTTATATATATATATATATATATAAATTTATATAAAAAATTAAAAATTAATAATAAAAAGAGAATATTAAAATTAAAACAATATATATTTTAATAATATATATAACTTATAACCATAAATACATATTAAATAACAATAATACATATAAAAACCCTATATAACATAATATACATATAAAATTGCATGCAAAATTACAATATTATATACTTATATATAATATATAAAAATATATATATAATATAAAAATATTTTATATACAAAACCATATATCATATATAAAAATATTTTTAACCTATTTTACAAAATATCCAAATTTTAAAAAAATTTTAATACATGTTTTCCAAAAAAAATTAAATAAAATAAAACAACACACCACAAAATTAATTAATATTATATAATTATATATATATATACCAAAATTCCCTATATATACATAAAATAAAACATATACAATATAAAAATATATATAATATATATATATATTTCCCTATATCCCTGAAAATACTTATATACTTTAAAATAAAGGATATAAATAAAATAAACAAAAATGTCCCCATATTTTTACAAAATTTTAACATTTTGGTACAAAATAAACAAAAAAATATTTTAAAAACATATAAACATATAATAACATAATAAGGGATTATCAATAATACATAAAACAAATATAAAGATATATATTATTACTTTAAATAAATAATATCCCAAAATAAAACCCATATGTATTTTATAAAAATTTTAAAAATTTTATAGAAAATATATATATGAAAAAAAGGAAAAATAAAACACACACAACACACACAAAAACACCCCCAAAACACAAAAACAAAATATATTTTAATATATATAAAATATATATAATATATGTTTATTAAAATATTAAAAACACATATTACTACACCCACCCACACACACCAACACAAAAACCACACAAAATTAATATAATCCCTATTATATATATTTTATATTATATTTTTTAATAATTTTATAATATACAAAATATACAAAAATAACACATATATTGAAAGACCCTTTCACACACATTTCCCCACCAAACCCTTTTCAACCCACACCAAATTTTCCCCGCGGGACCCCCACTAAAAAACCCTTTAAATTTTTTCCCCCTTTTTTCCCAAAAACCCAAAAGGGGTTTCCCCCGGGGCCCCACTTGTAGCAGACTTTTTTCCCTTACTCACCTTTACCATACACAAAACCCGTAGACACGAAAGGGGAGCGACACCCGCGGCCTTCCGCCTCGCGACGCCGTCCCGTATACACGCAAAACCCCCTTTCCTCCAACCCCAGTAAACCCAAAAACCCCTTGTGATTTCCTAGTTAAAATTTTGTAAAAAAGGGGGGGTTGGGCCGCGAGCGACAGAAAACCCTCCGGGCTAGTAACTGGTAACGTGTCGGCCCCTAATCCGGGGGGGCCCGGTTTTTTCGCGCCCCGCCCGGCGCAGAAGTTGAAAATGTCGCCCGGGGGTTTTATTTGCTGGGGGAAGGGGCCACCACGGCGGTTTAAGGACTGGGTTTTGGGGGGCCGGGGCAACCAGCTGACCCCCCTTGAGCGGGGTCGGCATTAGCCCCGACACGGCCGGGCTCCCCTCATACCCCCGGGCGAGGGGCTAAGTTCGCAAAATCGGCTTATCCTTACCTTAGCGCAACAGCCCCCCTTTAACAGCACGCGGGACCGGACCGAACCTCGCCCCCGGTCATTGAAACCTCCTTCCTTATAACAAAACCCAACAACTTCAAAAAGCCCTTTTTTCCACCTTTGCCCGTCCCCAAAGTTTCCCCGGGACCGTGCCAAAACGCGATTTTGTCTGCCTTCCCTTTCTCATCGGCAATCGTTAAAACACACACATAGTGGTTTTTTTCCGAGGGGTGTGGTTTTTTACTTTTTAAATATACTAATATTTAACATTCCCAATTAAAGGGAAAACTGCCACCACTGACCTTTGAGGGAGGTCCCCTCCAATATTTGGGGAAATTTTTTAAAAAAGGGGAAAAATTAAAGTTTTTTTCATTTCCCTTATTTAAAATTGACTTTTTCCCAATTTGCCTTAATTTTGGGTTCTAAAATTTTTTCAAAATTTAAAATTTGGGAGCCCGTAAAATTTTTTTCGAGTAACTCACCGGGTAACATTTTTTCAGATCCCACCTAGTGGGGGGTTTTTCTGAACTTTAAATTTTTTGTCACACCTTTTTGCCCGCTCAAGGGCTTCATATCTTTCTCTTTTTTTTCTTTGGGGTTTTTTTAAATAACATTTTTTCCCTTGGGTTATTTTTGGTCCAATGCCCATTTTCCCTATGGTTAAGACACCCCCTACACTAAAAAAAACATACTCTGTTGCCAGGGTTTTCCCCCCACCCCTGATTCTGACCCCAGGCCCAAAAGCTTTTAACCCCGTGCCCCCAATTCGACCGAAGGTCATTGGGGTTTGCGAAACACATACAAACAAAGGTTGGGTTTCTTCCGCCATGGGGGTGTACATCGGGGTAAAAACCCCTTGGTTTTTCCCTTTTTTTCAATATTTCACTTGGGAAAGGGGTACCCCCCCCGGGGTTTCACCCAGACCCCCTTTTCAAACTTTTTGGGTTCCCACACGAATGACAGAAAATTAAAAAATTTAAAAAGGGGTCTCACGAAAAAGGCAAAGGAAAAAGGATACAAATAACCGTAAATGTATTGCTTTCCCGGGGCAAGGGAAAAAACTCCACGTTCCCAATCACTGGGAGAGAAGACAACCCGGGGTATCCCCAGAACTGGAATCATCCCCGGCATTGGACCCCCCGAGAAAAGAAAAAACCCCTCCAGTACTCACAAAAAAAACTATAATTTTTTAATTCCGGGCTATTTCCAATTTTTCTGTCGGGAATTTTTTGACAGAGGGAAACCTCAGGGGAAAAAAAACCCCGATACACTAAGTTTTCGCATATGGGGAACTGTCTCTATTTGCCCCTGAAAACGGGCACACTATGATGTCCCCCGGGCCCCCAAAAATGTAAATTTTTTGCATAAAGAGTTTATCTGCCCTCTTTTTTCCCCGGGTTCTGTTTAAGGGGATTTTATTTTCATTTTTTCCCGTAATGGGGGATTACACCAAGCAGGGACACCGTCGTCAGGCTTCAGCCCAAAAAGGAAAAGGATTCCATGGGGCTAACAGACATCCCCAAAAAGACCCGGAAATTTTCCCGCTGTAGGGGGAAAGTCCCTCTCCCAGGGCAAGGGGGAGCACAAACTGTCAACCCGTGGGTTCCAGCCCGCAAGCAGAAATCATTTACGGCAAGACATGTATGTGATGGCAGGTCTCGTCATTCCCTCAGTTCAGGGTCCCGAAAAAGCAATGATACGGCCCGGGAAAACGGAACAGAGAAACCCCGCAAAGAGCCCGGGGCCCCCAGGACAACCCAAAAACCCCGAATTAACGGGGGTACCGAACAGCTTTTTTTAAAATCTCCTTCATAAAAATTAACATTATTATTAATATTTTCGTCTAGCTCAAAAAAATTTTCTAGTGCTTTATGTACTTTTAAAGGTTTTTTAAACTTAAATTTGGGAACCCCAAAACAAGTCCCCTGATGTTGC
Source organism: Penaeus monodon (assembly GCF_015228065.2). Lineage (NCBI taxonomy): Eukaryota > Metazoa > Arthropoda > Malacostraca > Decapoda > Penaeidae > Penaeus > Penaeus monodon. Next base: position 37,787 of record NW_023657647.1, read on the forward strand.
CAGAAGGGTTATACTACTTAAATAATCTTTTGGGAAATTGGGGTTATTTCAAATTTTCCAGGGGGGTTTTTTGTTTGGGAATTTTTTTGGTAATCCTCTAGATTCCCCTTCTAAAATTTTTTTGTTCAGTTCTTTGATTCCGTCCCCACCCTAGCCAGTGCGGGAAAAGGGATTTAAGCAAAAATAACATGCAGTCCCGAACAATGCGTTATAGGCAACCCCCATTTCCCCTTTCCAATAAGGCCCCCAGATGTGGGTAGGGACCAAAAAACCTGAAAAAACAAAAGGGCACCACGCCACCGCATACTGCATTTGTAAAATGTGGCTTCATGTAGTAAATGCCTCATATTTTTTTTCTTTTTTTTTTTTTTTTTTTATCTTTTTTTTTTTTGATGGGGGGAGGCGTAACAGGGGCCCCCAAAAAGATGCGTCCCTCCGGAAATGGCTCCCCTTAAAACAGATGCGTCCATCCCTTTACTTTTTTTCCCCTTTTCCCCCCCGGGGTCGTACTACTCCGAACCCCCTGGGAATGGAAAAAAGAGGAAACCCCCCTTTCTTTCATAGAAATTTATCAAGGCGGGAAAATTTTTCATGGAGACCCTAAGTAATAAATTAAAGGGAAAACTCCCAAATCACACATTCTATTTTTTTTTGTGCTCAAGAAAAGGCTGAAAAAAAAATTGGCCCGGGAACCATATAGGAAAACTCCCCCCTCAGCACATTCTCTTTTTTTGTGCCCCAAAAAATGGCTGAAAAAAAAAATTTGCATGGAGAACCTTAGGGAAAAAAATTCCCGCATCAGCACATTCAATTTTTTAGTGCTCAAGGGAAAGGCTGAAAAAAAATTTTGGGATTTAAAAACCTATTTGGAAAAACCCAGCATCACAAAATTCTATTTTTATATGTCAAGGGAAAGGGTGAAAAAAAAAAATTGGCATGGGGAACCATTAGGAAAAACTCCAGCAATCAGCAAATTTTTTATTTTTTTGTGCTCAAGAAAAAGGCTGAAAAAAAAAAGGCATGGGGAAATATAGGAAAAATCCAGCATCAGCACCCTTCAAATTTTTTATGGGTGATTTTATCTCAGAGTTGGGTGGTAAAGGGAAAAGGGAAAATCCAATATTCGGTTTTGGGACTAATTTGCTAGTTTCCCTTTCCCGGGTTCAGCTCCCCCCCCCCCTTTGGGAAATTTTACTCATTTTCCAGTTAATTTTCCCCTTTTTCCAGGCTTTTTTGGGGGGGCAGAAAATTTTTCCCGGGAGATTGGGCGGGCCCACCTGAAAAAAGTCTTCCCCTTTACCTCAAAGTCCCTATCACTTTCCTTGTCAAAACCTAGGGGTTTGGGGAAAAAGGCAAAATTTTTTCCTGTCACCCATTAATTTTATCATTTAATGGGTTGCTTCCTTTCCCCCCGTTTTTACTCTCTGAGGGTGGGAAAAAAACCCCTTTCCCTTTTAAAATTTTATTAAATGTGCACCCTTCGTTCACACCAGACCCCAATGCTTTTTTACCGTAACTATATCAATAACTTTGGGCTACTTTCAAAGGTAAGGTTTCCCCCCCCAAAAAAAGTTTAATTTTTTTTCAATCCTGCCTTTGGGCTGAGAAAATTTTGACCCCAACTTTTATATCTTTTTTACCCGGGGTCGTGAAAATGGTAATTTTTTTACGGGCAACCCCCCCGCACCTTTTTCTAAGTTTCCCGTGGCCAAAGATTATAGACCTTTTTTTTTCAATAACAGAAGTCTTAAAGTCCCCAGGGGCCCCCTACAAATTTTACCAGGGGAACCCTTATCATGGGAAAAAATTTTAAATAAGGAATTAGGGATCCCTTTTTTGTACTAAGGAAATTTAGGAAATCATGGATTTTCCTATGATATGCAGAAAATTAAAAGCAAAACGGCTAAAGGGGGGCAGGGATCCCATTCTTTGGGTTGTCTTAAGTCCAAAATCCTCAATATTTTTCATTATGGTTTCCCCTTTACACGCTCCCCCCCAAACCCCTTTCTTTTATGGGGTGGGAAGGAGTTTTTAAAGGGGTTTTATTTTATTTTCCTTTCCCCCATCCGTTTTTTTAAATATTTTGGAACGCCATGGAGCCCGGGCAACATGTTTTATAAAAGCTTGGGCTTTTCCTTTGTTTTTGTTTTTGATTGGTAACAGGGTTTTCAGGAATCGGGTCCCGCAAATCAAAATTCTGTCCCACATACTTTTTCCCCCTTTATTTTTAACAGGGAAAAGGGGCCCCCAAATCTAGGGTATAAGCTCAAAATTTTTTCTTTACACCTTTGGAAACCCATGCAGCGGACAGGCAAATCCCCATTAGCTTCCCTTTAAGGCACAAACTACAGGACTTTTTAAAAATTTTTGGGGGCGTCCCTTTTACAGCCTGGGCCCGAAAGCAAACTTCTTTAGTATCTCAAGGGGAAACCCGGAAACCCCCCCTGGGCCCCGCCCAAGGGAAAAAAAAAGGGCCCGATACATGCTGTGTTTTTTTTTGGGGGAGTCCCGGAACAATAAATTGAGTGTCCCCCCTGATCATAATAATTGACAGATATGATAGAGAATTCCTCTTGAGTTAATTTTTAAAATCAATTAAAATCATATTTTTAAACGAGGACACTCTTTACTTCACCCTGAGGATACCCCTTTACCTGGGCCCCATAAAAGGATTAGCATCCTGATCCAAACCTAACTTTAAGTGGGCCCAGGCTTTTCACTTCTCTCCGTGACTTTATTTTTAAGATTCTTTCCCCTTTGGTCACGGCCCACCCCAATATGTTATTTTAAGGGGGGGATCTGCATTTTTATTCGATAGTGCTCCCCACACAATTTTTTTTCCCAGCTATTTAATAACTTTTTCCCGCCCCAAAAACACAACCGAAAATCTGCCAATCAGAATCCTGAATTTTGGGCCCCCGCATTTAAAAAGCCAAAAAAGGGGTTTTTATGTCACTGGGCCCCCTTTACTGGAAAATTTTAGTATAAAACGGTTTACGTGGGGACCATACCTACTTTCTAGGGGTTCCCCTTTTAAACGTGGGAAAAATTTTCCTTTTTGCTCTCATTTAATTTTCGACTGAAAAAAGTTTTTGGACGCAAAAAGCCCATTTTATCATGTTTTCTGGAGTTTCACCCCCAAAAAAAATTCACTAGCATCCGTTTTTCAAATGAAAGTTTTTTTTTAAAATCTGGGGTAAGGGAAAAAATTAAACCTTTTTTAGCAAACAATTTTTTAAAAAATCATTGAAAGCTTTCAGTGCTTCTTTTTTCCTTTTTAAAGGGCGATTTTCGGTTTTTAAACTTTAGGGAAACCCCTTTTTTATTTCAGTTTAAAAGGCTTTGGGTACTTGTGCAAAAAATTTAAAAAAGAAAATTTTCGATAATAATTTGAAAGACCAAGAAAAAGACTGCAACCTTTCAGTAAACCCCTGGTTTTTTTTGGGGAAATTCTGCAGACTTTCCCAAATTTTTTTCCCTGGGGGGTCTGATTCCCCTTTTTGGAAATTAAAATGCCCCGGTTTCTTAAAACTTTTCTTGGAAGAAACTTTCAACCCCCTTTTTTTAAAAGGAAAAAAGGTTTTCTTTGGGTTTTAACTATCAAGAATTTTCCTCAAAATTGTTCAGGTTTCTTTCCCCTGAGGAAAACCCCCAAAACAACTATACATCCCCTATTACCATGGGTGATCCCCCTATTAGTCCTGATTTAAAACCCCGAAATTTTTTGCTCTTTTAAAACACAAAAGGGGGTCCTTTAAGCCCAAAAGGAAAAAAGTAAAATCATAATGTCCCTTTGGTTTTTTTGAGAAACCCGTTTTTTTTAAAAACTCTCAAAGTTTTAATGGAAATTTTATGAAACCCTGGGCCGTCTAATTATGAGAAAAATCTAATTCTACCCAGACCCTTTTCCAAATAGAATCTATATTAGGCAAGGGATATTTTGTCAAACCTTGATTACTTTTTTTTTAGTGCGCGAAAATCAAAAATAGGCCCAAGGGTTTTGTTTTCTTAATTTTCAAGGGGGAAAAGGAATATTGTTTTTTTGATCTAGAGCATAATTACCCTTTCTCTAACAGTCCTAAACTGGGCTTGAATTTTCCCCCCTATACTTTTTCAGGAATTTGGGGAAGGGCCTTTTTTTACACCCGGCGGGCCTTTTCCAATTCATGGAAGAAATGGTTGCTCATAAGAGGGTTTTATTTTTTAAAATGAAAATGCTTGGGCCTTTTTTTGATTTGAATTTTTCAGTACTTGATTTTCCTTTTTCTTTGCCCGAAAAGGAAACAAATTTTTTTAATTGCTTTTCCCAATTTTTCTTCACGAGGAAAATTTCATGGAGCCACCCACTATGAAAATTTTACCGTGAAGTTAGATTTTTCTTGGAAATTTTTTGGGGAAAAGGGATTTTCCCTTTTAACACTGTTTTCATCCCCCCCTGGGCAATCGGGTAATTTAAATTCCACCATCTTTAGGTTGGACCCTTTAAATATGGGGCTTTTTAAACCCAAAACTCCTCCTTTTTTTTTTTTCATCAACTGGACAAACCCCCTTTTCTCAAAAAAGTTGGGTATTAGTAACATCTCTCTTGGGATGAAAATTCCTGAATATTTCCTAAGAGCCCTCTGCTATGGAAAAAATCCGGGCTAAAAATTTCCCCACAGTACCCCCCTGAAAACCCGTCAACACACGAATGTGCAAAGCAAAGCCCCACAAGGTCTTAGAGTGACCTTCCCTAAAGTGGGAATCTTCCCGACGTATTTTTATCAGAATCACTTTAAAATATCTGCTCCAATTTCCAAACTAAATTCCACCCGGCAGATTTGCTACAAAAGGTTTTTTTTGAGCTAGATGGGTTTAAACCTTGCAGGTATCCGGTTTTTTTTATTTTCATTCAAAAATTTTTAACAAAAATCTATCCCAGGGGGAAAAAAATAAAAAACTGAACCCAAAAATATCTCTTAGGTAAATCCACATCCTTAAAATTTCCAAAACAATGGTGGTCAAAGGGGAATTTTTAGCTAACCACATTTTTTGTGAAAACCAAACCAAGATGTTTTAACATAGACCCATCTCCCAGACGGGGCAAATCACCCTTATCTTTGTATTTCCCTTTTTCGAAATGGCAAAATGGATTCTGCACTAAGGATTTCTTCCCGCAAACCCGAATCAAACAAAACTCTTTTTTCCTGCCCTCTTTCTAAATACTTTAAAAAAATAAACAAACCTTTAAACCCTTAAATTTTGTAGCACTGGCAACTTGTTACTAATATTCCCCGATTTTGGCTAACCTGATTCACTAAAGGTTTTATCATGTCACTTGGTTTTTTGCTGGTCGGTTTCCGTTTTTCCCCCACTGATTTTTTTTTTTGTTTGACTTTTTCCTAGGGGTTTCCCTGTTTGGGGCGTTTTTTGGGTATTAAATTTTTAAGACCCAGCATTTCCCAAATTTTAATGCGAATGGTTTAAAACCCCCTCTTTGCATAACCAGACTTTTCCCCATTAAGCCCCTATTTTTAGCATGCTGTCGAGAGGGTCCCCGGAGCTTGTCCCCGAAACGGGTTTAAAAAAGTAAACTTGTCATGACCATTTTTTTTGCAAAACGTAAGAAAAAAGGGAATTTCCTTTTTTGGGCTGAATTCTCTGAAGGAGGAAAGAAGGCTTTTGGGGGCCCACTCCCCGATGGGTTTCATAAACCCCCGTGTGGGGGTGCTATTTTTTCATTTTATTTTGGTTTTTGTATTTAGGGAAATTGGGTTTCGGGTTTTTTCCCCTTTTAGGCAGGGGGATTAACACGTACTTTTTTAAATTTCCCCCGTTCCTTAAACTAATTTTGCCTCTGGGTGTTGTTTTTTATGTTTCTTTCCAAACTCTGTGCTAAAAGCTCCCCATGGGCTAACAATTTGGAATCAGATAAAACTCCCGGGCAAAAGGCGGTGGAAATTTTTTTTTCAAAAAGCCTTCCTGCCAGATGCGCACCAGAGGTTTTTCCCTTTGTTGGATCTATTGACATTCCTTGGCCAAAAAAGAACCTGAACTCACATTGTAATTTTTCTAAGGTTTTCCCCCTCGCGGGTCTTTTTTGGTCTCTAACTCGTCCCCAAAAAAACTCTAGTGGGAAAATTTTTTTTAAAAAATTTTTAGGAAAATTTTTCCCTTTAAATTTTTTATCCCGTTTTCCCTTTTATTTTGAGTCTTACTCAACTGTGCTGCTGCTGCCCCTATCTAGTGCTATTTTTTTACAAAATTTAAATTTAAACCCCTTTATCAGCCATTTAGATCGCAGGCATCTGGCCTCTATAATACAAGCCCCTTCCCGCGTCCCGGACACACTGTCCCCGGGGCCACGAAAGGGTTTTTTGTCAATTCCCCTCGAAAAAAAAATTTCGGAAAATCAAAAAACCTTTTCTTTAAACTTTTTCCATCTCCCCTTTCCCCTCCCAAAATTTTTTGTAAAACTCTTACAAAAATTTTTGCGACAAAACTCTGGGCAGGGCCCTATTTTTTTAATGTTCTCTGAGGGAGTGCTCCCCCCGGGTCTTTGCTGGCGGGACATGGGAAACCCCGATTTCCCTTTCCCAGCCTTTTATCGGGGGTTTGGGTTCTAAAAACACCCCCTATTTAACTGGTAAAGGACCCCTTTGGGTTCCGGGACCTTTTAAAACCACGTCCCCCGGTTCCCCCAAATTTTAAATTTTTCTTGATTTTACTGACTATTTTTTCTATGTTTTTCTTATTTAAATTCGTACTTTTTTGTATTTTTTTGTTTTGGGAAGGGGCAGTTTCCCCTTTTTTAAATGTAAAATGGGCAAAATTTTTTTTCTTTTTATTTTTAATGTTTAACCATATCCCTTTTTTTGTATTTCACCCGGGAAAATTAAAGCTATCTACTTCTGGGCGCTTGGACCCCTAACAAAGAAAGTAGGCTTTTTTGATTTACCTTTGTTTTTTAATTAATGACAGGGGGAACTCTTGTATGTGACAGGGAAACCGAGTATAATTTTTCCCTACTAGGGACACCCAAAAAAATTTTTTACTAGCTGATTTTTTAAGTTTTTTCTTAGTTATTTTTTATTTATGCATTTTTTTTAGGGATATATAATTTTTTTTGGGATATTTTTTTTGGGACTTAAAAATGGCAAGATTTCCCCCCTAACAAATTAGTTATTTTACACTGGTTTTTTTCTTGCTTTATTTTTTAATTAAGCAATTTGTGACACTTTTTTTCCCCACTAGCGGGGGACGAAGCCCCATACTTTGGGGACAATTTTTTTTTTTTTTTTTTGGGTTTATTTATTTAAAATAAGCAATTGAGCTGAGCCCCTTTTTATTTTTTTTACACTAGCCCGGGGACAAAGCTACATCCCAATTTGGGCTTTTTTTTTTTTTAAATTTTTTTAAATTTTTTTTTTGAAATTTAAATTTAAAAAATTAATTTAATTTTTTATTTTTTTTTCTCTACCACCTCTTTGCATATATCCCTAACGGGAAATTTTGCCCAAATATTTTTACTAAATTTAATCAATAAAAAAAAAATCACTGATTTCGCAAAAAATTTATATAAAAATTTTAAAATATTTTTTACCTCTAAGTTACGCCAAAAATTTAAAGTTTTAAATTTTCCCCGGGTTTTAGACCCCCCCAACATATACCAGTGAAAAAATTTTTAAAAATTATGTATCGGGAATTTATAATAAAATACTTAAAATAATATAGACAATATTGTTCAACCTTTTTTAAAAAATCTTTCATGAATTTAAAATATTTTTAACCCGAACCTTTTAAGATTTTTTTTCATGACTTTTAAGGTATGTTTCATGACTTTTTGTGTTCAAAAGGCAAAAAAAAAAAATTTTAATTCAATATTTTCCCCTAATTCAAGCACAAAAATTTAAATTTTAAAACCTAAAAAAAAAACAGAAACAAATCTCCCAAGTGGTAATTATGAATTTTTTTAATTACCAATAATTCTTAATTTGGTTTTTGAATAAATTTTTTAAATTTTAATTAAAATTTTTTTAAATTTTTTAAAAATGCGTTTAAAATTTTTCGGGAGGCGATTTCCCCCCGAAAGGGCCCCCCCTGTGGGGGTTTTTTCCCGGGGGCTTTGGCTTTACCCTTTTTAATATATCTAATATTTAAAAAATTCCCCAAATTTAAAAGGTAAAAATCCACCACTGACCTTTTAGGGGTGTCGTCTCCAATACTTTGGGGTGAATTAATATCAAAAAAAAAACTGAAAGATTGTTTTTACTTCATTTTTTTATTGACTTTTTCAAAAGTTGCCTTAATCTTGGGTTTTAGAAATTTCAAGTTTTTAAAAATTGGGAGATCCGTAAAATAATTGTTCGAGTAACCCCACCGGGAAAAAATTCAGAGCCCCATTGGGGGTCGTTTTGAGACTGACACTTTTCGTCACACATTTTTTTCCCCCTTTGCCTGGCCCCCTCTCTCTCCCCCTTTTTCCCTTTTCCCTTGGTTTTTTTTTCCATAAAACCCCCTTTCTTTTTGGTTTTTTTCTTGTTTCCCAAACCCTATTCCTATGGTTTTAAAACACACCTTTTCACTAACAACAGTAACTCTTTTGTCCACGTTTTTCCCCCTCTTTATTCTGGCCCCGGCAAAAAAAATTTTTACCCCTTTTTCCACTTCGACCGATAGGTCATTGGGGGGCGAAAACCCATACAAAAAAAAGGTTTTTGGTTTATCCCCCATGTGGGGTACACTGGGTAAGACCCTCTTTTGGGGTTTTTTCACTTGTTTCAAATTTTTTTTTTGTTAAGGGGTTCCCAAAGGGGTTTTCACCACACCCATACATTATATACCCTTACTCAACCCCTATAATATAATTTTAAAATAATTTTCATATATTTTAAAATATACATATAATAAAATAAATATATTAAAAATTATACTCCAAGGGACTATATTATTTTTATATATAAAATATAATATAAATATATATTTTAAAATTAAAATATATATACATAAAATAAATAAAATTTTGCTTATATACTACAAAATAACAATAATAAATAAAAAATATACTATATATACACATCAAAATTTTTAAAAATACAATAATATATTTATACATATATAATGTATATATAATTTTTTTTTGAAAATTTAAAAACAATAAAACTTTTAGAAAATATGTACAAAAAAAAAATAAAAAATATATATACAAGTAACCCTAATATAAATATATACATATTAAATAAAAATATAAATATATTTTATAATATATATAATAAGGGATATACATTTTATACATATTTAAAATGTATAAAATAAATAAACAATCCCTAATTATAAAATATACATATATATTATACCCTATAACATAAAAAACATTAAAAAATTATAAAAGAATTTTATATAAATATATAATAATAATACATATTATGTACAATAAAAAATAAACATATAAAACATATAAATCTTAATTTTACAAAAATAATCCTTTAAAATAATAATATAATCCAGATAAATAAAAATAAATAAATACACACACTTTTTTATACATATATATACACATATATAACATACACACACATATATTATTATATATAATAATATAATATATATATATATATATATATATATATATATATATATATATATATATATATATACATATCTATATACATATTATATCATATTAAACATATATACATATACATACATGAACCTTATTCATATTGACAAAAGTAAACAAGGTATGAAAGAGATGAATATCTTCACAAAACAAAAAGATGTATTTGACCAGTTTCGAATGCGTCTTCGTCAGAAATACATACAATAGAGAAATTTTCATAGAAGATATATATCAGGCGTGAGCTGACAAATACCTCGTGACTCCTATCGTTGCTCGTGGATTGTTGTTGTGACCTGATAATCTGAACCTGCCCGATGCCGTGTTGACATTCCCTTTCCCTCGCGATTAGCTGCTTCCATAATTTTCTTTTAGTTTGTTCAGTCCTTCATGGACTATTTCTGCGTCCTTCCAGTTTGGTAGATGTCCAGCTTCATCTACATGTACCACCATGGCATTGGAAGTTCTGTGGTGACGGATGTCAGCTCGATGTTCGCTGATCCTGGTGCTGAAACCACGGCCTGTAGACAAGGTATGAATGAGAATGAATATCTTCACAATACAAGAGATGTATTTGACCGGTTTCGAATGCGTCTTCGTCAGAAATACATACAATAGAGAAATTACATAGAAGATATATATCAGGCGTGAGCTGACAAAATACCTGACTGTGACCTCCTATTCGTTGCTCGTATCTTCTATGTAATTTCTCTATTGTATGTATTTCTGACGAAGACGCATTCGAAACCGGTCAAATACATCTCTTGTATTGTGAAGATATTCATTCTCATTCATACCTTGTCTACATTTGTCAATATGAATACGGTTTCATCATACTCACGGCATGAATGGCGAATGGGTCCCCCCTCCCCGGGATTTTTTTTCACAAGACGCAAGATCCAGAGTGTCAAGAATCGGCGTTGGTTCCTGATGGACTGCTTGGCTGAGCAAGTATTGCCACCTTCAGCCCCGGGCCAGTTGAAATCCGGCGAGCATCCGTTCCCAGATAGTGCTCGGGCCTTCCTTGTGGAGGCCATTAGGACCCTGCAACACCGACTCGACGAACTCCGGGATGAACTCGAGGGAGAACACCTTCCCCATGGGCTGTCATCCAATTACAACAGGAGGACCAAGCTCAACGAGTCAAACATAAAGAGAAGTTACATCGTATATGCAGAAAGAGCAGTTGGACAAAAGCTGGACGAAGTGATCTCCTCAAAAAAACATATCCTCCAAACACCTGACTCCCTTGGAAAAAGAAGCCCTCTCGCTAGGCCTCAAATTCAGCACCGGGCAAGAAAAGAAGGACCTAATGGACTACGTCATTTCGAACCACCGCTGGACCGATAGTGACGTCGACAAAGGGTTCGTCCAAGGGATCACTGCTTGCTGTATGGCTGATGCTTCGTCGCGCCCCCCCGCGATCCCACGCAGATATATCTCCGCGTTGAAGAACCTCCGCGACGACGAGACCATCGTCATCACCCAGGCTGATAAAGGTGGTGGCATTGTTGTTATGGATAAAAATGATTATTTACTCAAAATGAACAATTTACTTTCCGATTCTTCTGTTTACAGGAAAGTAACGAAAGGTGAAGGGAAGATGGAGGCTGCCAGGTTCAAGAAAAAGGCAAAGGATTTACTTCTGCGTTCAGCCGAAGGTAAACGCCTACTTCACCTGCTGGAAGAGGCCCCCCGCAACCCGTCCATGAGAGGACTCCCGAAGGTACACAAGCCAGGCGTGCCGATGAGACCGATCACCTCTGGCATTGGCAGCGCTCCCCATCGTTTGGCCAAGTATTTGGCTAAACCCCTCTCTGGCGCTATGGGGGTCATCAGTGATTCCCACCTGAAGAACTCCGGGACCTCATCAGACGTCTCCAATTCTGGGTATAGAAATAAAAAACTTGCCAGTTTTGATGTTAAATCCCTCTTTACCAATGTACCCACAGACGGAGCAGTCCGGGCAGTCGAGAGGGTCACCAGCTCCATGACAGACGCAGAACTCCCGCTGCCAAGACACCACTTCGTTCTCCTAGTGAAGTTATGCGTGGACTTCGGCTACTTCGAATTTGCTGGGGATGAATACCAGCAGATTAGTGGTCTCGCCATGGGCTCCCCCTTGAGTGCCGTCATGGCTTGCTTGTTCATGGAAACGCTGGAGAGGGATAACTACATGGATATAATCGGCAGACATTCAACATGGCTTCGATACGTAGATGACGTCCTCGTCATTGTCCCCAGGAGGTTGTGCTTACAACATACACTAACGCAACTCAACTCCGTTCACGAGAAAATCCAGTTCACCGTGGAGGAGGAGGAGAATCAGAAACTACCTTTCCTGGACACTCTGATCCATCGGGGTGACGACGGCCTACGTTTCTCTGTATACAGGAAGCCAACAAATAAAGATGATTTTATCCATTACTACTCCGCCCACAGCAACAAAACGAAATCTGGTGTTGTGATTGGCTTCTTCCTCAGAGCACTGAGGATCTGCAGCCCTGAATTTCTCGAGGATGAGGTTGCCTATATAATTAGTTCTTTCATGAAACATAAGTATCCCAGAGGCTTCCTGTTAAACCTCAGAAAGAAGGTGGAGAGCATACTTGTAAGAGCAGACCCCGCACCCTCTTCTAATAATTGTCTCATTTTACGGTCATGTAACATTTCCCAGGCGATCAGCAGATACTTCGGCAAAACAGTGAGAATCGCCAGCACATCCGGGGAAAAGATACATGACTTAATACGTGACAGAAAGCAGCCCGAAAGCAACCCTTGTAGTGTTGTATATCGCAGACCCTGCAGCGGTTGCGATACAGCAGACTTTGGGGAAACAGCCGTGGTTTCAGCACCAGGATCAGCGAACATCGAGCTGACATCCGTCACCACAGAACTTCCAATGCCATGGTGGTACATGTAGATGAAGCTGGACATCTACCAAACTGGAAGGACGCAGAAATAGTCCATGAAGGACTGAACAAACTAAAAAGAAAAATTATGGAAGCAGCATACATCGCGACGGAGAGTAATGTAACAACGGCATCGGGCAGGTTCAGATTATCCAAGTCACAGCAACAATCCTACGAGCAACGAATAGGAGGTCACAGTCAGGTATTTTGTCAGCTCACGCCTGATATATATCTTCAATGTAATTTCTCTATTGTATGTATTTCTGACGAAGACGCATTCGAAACCGGTCCAAATACATCTCTTGTATTGTGAGAATATTCATTCTCATTCATACCTTGTCTACATATATGCATATATATACATATATAGTATATGTATACATATACATATTATACATATTAATACATATATATGTACATATATGTATATATACATAATCATATATACATATATATACATATACATATATATACATATATGTTAGTACATATATCATATATATGTATATATATATACATACACACATAAGTACATATACATATATATACATATATTATATATATATATATATATATTATATATATATATATATATATATAATATATATATATATATATATATATATAAAATAAACACACACACACATATATATATATATATATCTATTATATATATATACTATATATATATACATATGTATACATAATATATATATATATCACACATATATACATATATATATATATATATATATAATATATATATATATATATATATATCTATATAGTATATGTATATATATGTATATAATATATATATATCATATATGTATATATATGTATATATATATATATGTTTGTATGTATACATATAAAAACACACACACACACATATATATTATATATATTAATATATATATATATATTATATATCAACCACACACACACACACACACACACACACACACACACACACACACACACACACACACACACATATATATATATATTATATATATATATATATATATCGATATATATATATATATATATAATATATATAAGGCCGCGGTGGCCGAATGGTTGAGCGTCGAACTCAACACTGTCACGACGCAGTCTGAATTCGAGGGTTCGAGTCACCGACCGGCGCGTTGTGTTCCCTTGGGCAAGGACTTCACCTCGACTGCCTACCTAGCCACTGGTGGCCAAGCCAGCCCAAGTCATGCTGGTCCCAGCCGGATAAAATAGAGAGAATGATTACCTAAAAAGGTAACACCGGCACTCTCCGTGGAAGGAACTGGAGACCCTACCACGTACTCACTCCAAGAGCATCACAACATGAAAACTACAATTAAGTATCATGCTGTGACCACGGCCGCTCAAACATGAGCCTATACCGTTGAAGAAGAGATATATATATATATATATATACACATATACACACACACATACATCGGCCCCCACCTACTGCCTCGCCCCCTTCCCTCTGTCTCTGGATTTGTGTTCCGCTGATTTTTAAGTATGGTGCTTCTTCGGTACAACAGAAAAACATTATATTCTCTTAAAAAACATTGTGGTAACCCAAACAGTGAAGTGATACACATATTAAAGAATTTAGACATTTTTCATGCCCGGGGCAGCAAAGAGGCCGTCACACTCAACGGCGCTTCCCATACTCCCGGCTAGGAACAAGCAAAGAAGGCCCAACCACCTAAACCCTACCGACATTTTGAAGTTCCCCGACTCTGGTACAGTTTTCCCAAAGTTCCTCCTGTCTAATGTCACATCCCTCAACAGCAAAATAGACGAGCTGCACGCTATCATCAACTTCTGATTCACCGGGAATTGTAGCCATCACAGAGGCGTGGCAAATCCAGGCTGATACCATTCATATACCTGGCTACAGCATCTTCCATCGCCTCCGCACAAACAAACGTGGAGGAGGGGTCATCCTGTTGTCCCAGAATGACCTCTCGCCCACCCCCTTGGACGTGGAAGTTCCGGTTGACCTGGAAGTGTTGTGTGTGCGGGTCACCCTCCTCACCACCCTCACCTCGCCGCGTCCCTCATCTGCTGTGTGATTTACCACCCCCCACGAGCCCCCACCAACAACTGCTACTCAGCCACCTGACCCACACCACTGACCTTCTGCGCGTGCGATACCCGTCATGCAAGATGATAATATGTGGTATTTTAATGAAATAGACACCTTCGACTTGCAAAATGAGCTCCATCTGTCACAAGTAGTAACTTTCCCACTTATGAACAAAGAACCCTGGATTTGATCCTTACTGATTTACATGACTGGTACCAGCCTCCTCTACCGTATTCTCCTGTCGGCCACAGCAGACACGTATCAGTGTTATGGCTGCCTTCGCCCACCGTCTCTCAGCCAAAGCAGACCAAGACCAGGAATACAGGCCACTCACACAGTCTCAATCATACAGTTTGGGCAGTGGATTACCCAACACCCGTGGACTGACGTTCTTACCGCTGTTTGATGTGGAGGGCAAGTGGCACTACTATCTCTCGACCGTCACTATGGCTTTTTCACCACTTCTTTCCGGGAAAGTCACTCAGTACACACCCATCGGAACCTGCCTTGGATCACGGCCACATCAAACGCCTCATTCAACGAGAAATCAGGCCTTCCACTCACACAGCATCGCCCCTTACAAATCACTCCACAACACAATCATCAGGGAAATAAATATAGCCAAGAAAACCTTCTACCACAACAACTACAACGCCTGCAACCCAGCCAATGGTATGGGAAAAGTCCGGAGCTGTGCGGCTTGCAAATCGGCCGTGCACGTTTCCATGCACCAGCAACCTTACCCCCAGTGAAGCAGCAGAGGCTCCCAATGATCATTTCGCCTCAATTTGTCAGCAGCTACCCACCCTGGACACCACCCGCCTCC
The DNA here is from genome assembly GCF_015228065.2 of Penaeus monodon. NCBI lineage: Eukaryota > Metazoa > Arthropoda > Malacostraca > Decapoda > Penaeidae > Penaeus > Penaeus monodon. The sequence continues at coordinate 53,215 of NW_023657647.1, forward strand.
CCGCCTATTTGCCGGCCCCGCTCACTTGCTCCCACAGTCAGTCAGTCCCAGGTGCTTCAGAAGCTGGGAAGAATCCGCGTCAAGAGAGCCACCACTCCCCTTGACCTGCCAATGCGCCTCATCAAGGAGTTCGCAATGGAACTTGCCACTCCTCTTACTTCCATTATAAACGCCTCATTGCAACAGTCTAAGTGCCCATCACAATGGAAGACCGCATTTGTCACCGCCATCGGGAAACACCCCAAGCCCCGCCTCATTCGGCGAACTACAGCCCATCGCCATTACTTCCGTTGCCCAGCCTGCTGTGTGAAAGCTTTGTCCGCCGACTGGGCTTACCAGGACCTCGCGCCCAGTGTTGACATTCGGCAGTTTCGGCAACATGCGCTCCTCTCTTCCACCACACACTGCCTCGTCAGCTTCCTCGACTTCGTCCACTCCCACCTCGACAAGCGCAAATCCTCCGTCACCAGCATCTTCATAGACTTCAAGAAAGCTTTCGACCTGGTGGACCACACTACGGTCATCTCAAAAGCAGCAGCTTCCACGGGCATCAGGGAGTGCCTCATCCCCTGGCTGGCAGACCTTTTCTCCAACAGGCAACAGGCCGTGCGCGTGCAGGTCAAGTCTCCAGCCTTCTGCCACTCACGTGCAGAGTCCCCCCAGGGGACTAGAATGGGCCCCCTATGCTTCCTAGTCATGATTAACGATGCTCTCCTCGATACCGGCATCGTTGGAAATACGTGGATGACTCGACCATCGCCGCCGCCATTGATAATTCCTGCCCTGACCACTCCGCCATCCAGCACACCCTCGACAACCTCCTCTCCTGGACCACCGCAAATCACGTCACCATCAATCGCCAGAAGTCAGTTGTGATGCAGTTCGACTTCTCCACCAACCCCGCCCCCTCGCCCATCCTCACGCTGGACAACCATCCGCTCGACATAGTCCGTTTCCACCAAGCTCCCTGGGCGTCACCATCGACGATAAGCTCTCCTGGACGCAGCACGTCAAGACATCGTGAGGTCTGCCTCGTACGGCTTCACATGCTGCGTCCGCCTAAAGTCCCTTGGCGTTCCCCCCCGGGAGCTTCAGAATATCTACGGGCTTTTTCAGTTCACTCTTCACGCTGTTGCAGCCCTTGTCGGTGTACTGCTGATTTTTCCATCTTCACAGTGCAAGATTGCCCCTGTAGCACGTCAACAAGTCGACAAAACCTGTTCCTCTGCTTCCTTCCTGCACCTCAACGAGATGGTGTGCCTGCTCGTGGGGCCCTCTGTGCCTGCTCTTCTGCCCTTTGTGCCATTTTCCCCTCATACCGGCCAGCATGGCATGATCAGGTCCATCTGGCTGGGCTTCACCTCCCCTCGTGCCTGCCTCAGTCATAGCCTCCTCTCCCTCATGGCTGGCCGCCACCTTTGGACACATGATAAATCGGCGCTCTCACTGATCAAATATCACAAATCCCACTCCTGACCCATTTGTTATGCCGACCGCCTCGTCTCTCTGCCCCCCAAAAAGGCAGCTAGGCAGACGGTGTGCTATCCACAGGGTCGTGAACGCTGAACACTCTAAGAGGCACCGAGCACCACCAGCGTCCCAGAACACCACGAGAGGAAACGCCAAGTGGCAGGCAGGGCACGAAATAAACACAGAATGACAGTCTTTCCTTTATTTCACAAGTTTTTACCCGAAACACTTTTCTATAGGCACAATACAGGGGGAAACCAGCATGTCACACTGCACGATACAGCTTTATAACAGGGCAACACAAAGTTTATAAAGTCACAAGGGTACCATGAAGTCTTCACAGGAGCAGCACCCAACTGCGTCTCCCTCTTGCTTTTTTTCTCCGCTCCTCTGCTCACAGCCAGTTGCGTCATGTTTTGCCCAGGTCCCTTTATGTTAATACAGCCCAGGTCCATCCTTTTCATGTTAAAACATGTTTTTGCACAGAGACCCAAAAACCCACTGCATAGCAATATAATATTTTTATAATATATATATATTTATAATATATATATATATAATATATATATATATATATATATATTATTTGTATATATAAATAAATAACTAATAAATAACAATATATATATATATTTTATGTATATTTATATATATATATATATATATATATATTACATATAAAATTATATATATATATTATATATAAAGTATTTTATATTATACATAACATATTATGAAGTATATTATGTCTATATACTGGGGATTATTGAAGTTATAATATATTGTTTATCGTATCAGCTGCTGTGTTGACACCAAACCCTTTTTTTTCTCTTGTGTTGGGTATTAGAGTAATCTTATACCTATTACATAATATGGTGGGAGCGCAAGATAAGAACCTCACGTTTTTTTTCTCGCAATAATTTTGGGACAATAAACATACCACCATCGGAATATTTTTCAGTGTCTTTCACAGCAACAGCGCATCAAGTTGGAAAAAGGTCCAAAACTTCGGTTATGAAGGTTAGTACCGGCTAAGGTCGATATCCCTCGTGTCATTTTCTTAATCTTAATTGTTTTTCCCACCCCCGTGTTGTGCCTTGTGTTACCCACTTTTTTTTTCGTGACCAAATCTCTTTCTCGCGCCTTTCATGGTAAATACAATGGTAAAATTTTCGGGAAATCTCAGAAACAGCGAATTTTTTCGGGTTGGCAAATTTAAAACTTCGCTTCCCCCCTCCCGCCCCTTTCATGATCTCTCTGACTTCCCCCACTAACCCCCTAAACTGCTTTTTCACCTTTGCCCCCCCCCTCTGACCTGACCCTTCCCCCCCCCTTTCAACTGACGTTTAAAACCCCATCACATTCAATATCGGCAGAAATTTAATCTCGCCCATTCGGGTTAAAGATTTTTTGGAAATGTTAAATCTATGATTTTAAAGGTGGAATGTGTAAGATACCCTTCTTTCGGCAATAAATGCGAAAACGCGGTAAAACACATTTGAGGCCTCAAAAAAGTACAAAACGCGTTTAACGTTTCAAGACCTGCCTCCGATCTGGCAGTTGAGTTTTTTAAAAGATATTTTAAGATATTTTTTTTCAAACCTTAATGTAAGTAAAACTATTCAGTTCGCGAGACTTATTCATTTAAAAGCCTGCTTCTTTGTCCGAAGAAAATTCGAATTTTATCATCAGCTTCAGTTCAAGTTTCAAAATTTGCAAAGAGCCCCCCCAATCCATGACCCACATAAAATCCTTGTTAAACAAACACCCTTCTCCCCCTCTATATGGTGAAATCTATCCTATTGCTTCGTTACCTTTTCGTACAAGAGCAAGTTTGGCCCTTTTGGAAAACGATTTATTTAAATTTCCCCAATCATTTGGAAAAGGGCTCCCCTGTATAGCAATGCAGGCATCCCTACTACAAGGGCAAACAGCCCACACAAGACAACACACCCTTGCTCCCACAAAAAAAAACAAAAACCAAACGAAAAACCACAACGAAACCCTAACCCGGGGTTTCCAAAAAAATGAACAAACCACAACGCCCAAAAACCAACCCCCCTCACAATATAATACGGGACATAAGATCATTTTCCCTTCATTTCTCACCTCAGTTCCAGACGTAAAATCCCCTTGTGTCACAAACGGGCCCCGGTAAGGGATCTTTTTCAACTGTTGTGCAAAAGGTCAGGGTGTTATTCGACTCGTACTTCCTTATCTGGACCGTTCACCTCCATGGGCTCACTGCTCGGCTTCCAACCAGGTGATCGGGTACGATTGCTCCGCAAGCCAACAAACCCCCTTTTTTGGGAAAAACCCAAAAAAACACCCAACCGGCAAACTAAAACCCAAAATACCGGTAACCATCAATTGTCTCACATTTTCACCCCTAATGTTCCTCAGCCGCCATGTTTCCCTCTATATTAATGGCAAACCTGCATATTTCTTTTAACACGGGATCTTCTTGTTCTTTGGTCTCTTTGGGATACTTGCGGAATTTCGAATTATCATTAGATTTGCAACCGAGCAAACCACCATTTTGGGGGTAACGAGATAAGGTTCAGCTTTAGGAAAAAGTCCTTAACTTTCTCTTGGTGGGAAAATTTTTTTGCCCCAAAAATTTGTCGTGTGAACAAATTATACCCGGGACACCTCTTTTGGGTCATGTTTCTTATACCGTAAGGAAATTTCCCTCCCCCCTCGGGTAATACATTACTTTTGTTGTTAAATTCCCTGTTAGGACCCCCTCTTCCCTATGGACGCATACCGCCCCCTTCCCCCCCCAATGACAATCTTATAGCCCCTGACCTAGTCACCCTTTCTCTCCCCTTTCATCTCCTTTCCCTCCCTCCCCACTCCCCCCCCCCCCCTCCACCCGCCTTCGCTTCATCTCTCCCCCTCGCTGCGCGCTCCTCCTCCCGTTCTATACCGACACCCACATCACGAAAACCTTCCCCCGCGCAAAAACGTTGACGACTTTCAAATCCTGGACCGCTAATGATAATGCTCCTAATTTATTGCTAGTGCTCCCCACTCTATTCGGCTTTTCATGATCTACTATAACTTTCTTGCCCTTGGGCACGAAATGATATCTGTACGGCCCCTTAATTAAAACCCTTTAAAAGGAATAAAAGACCCCCCTAGCAGACATGTTCGAGAAATCACCTGTACCTCGATCTACCGGTAACATGCAAAGTCTCGACATGGGAAAAGAAAGCTAAAGGGCATCCGTAAATTTGTAGTTTTCCTGAATCTTTTGTGGGTCAATCCTTCCCTCTTTTCCATGAATCGAAAAACTGCACACTGTGGTAAAAAAGCAATTCACTTAGCCCAAAACGCTTCTTTTTTCCCACCCCTTTCAAAGTTGCAAAGCATGTTCGTCTTGTAAGAAATGCCCATATTACAAAGGAATCCATGCCCAGCCCCCTTTGAAATATGACTTCCCAGATTTTTCCTTTCCAAAAGGTCTCTTGCGACACTTTGTCGGTTTTCTCCCTTCCGAAATGAATCTTTATTTTTAGTCTTCATTGATAATTTCCTCGTTTTTGTAAATTTCCCCCGGGGGCCCAAAAAATCAGCAAATGTTGTTGCACATGCTTTCCACCTTCTGTCAAGATTTTCAGCCCCGTATTTTAAAACGATAAGGGGACTGAATTTCTAACAAGGTCAGGGAAAAAGTTATGTGATACAGAATGAAACTCGTGTTAAACATTCTCCCTTACCCCCCAAAAAGTAAGGGTATTACAGAAAGGCTAAACTCCTCCATCCTCTCTTTAAATGAGATCGCTTGTTGTGCAATCGGACTAGGGGATGAATCACTATTGAAAATCCATCTTGTTTAATGTAATTCCATTTTTCCTTAGATGATCCCCAATTTTTTTTTTATATGGAATGGATAAAGACTACCATAGACCTTTTTGATGAAAACTTTCCCTTCAATAATGTAATTATGCTGAATATCTTTTAAAAAATAAAAAAATCATTTTTTCAGCCCAAAAAGAAGCATTTGACAAATTTCCCAAAAGAAAAAATACTGTTATTTAAACAAAAAGTTGCCCGGGACAAGGACATTGAAGTTGGAGCCTGTATTTAGAAAAGTCAACCAGCAACTCATTTTAATCAAAGCTTGCTCTTAGATTTGAAGGTCCTTAGAATAAATTTAAAGTAAAAAACAACAAGGCCCCACATTAAAAGCTCTCAGGGGAACAAACTTGGGCTCATTTCGACGTCCTAAAACTTGTACAATACATTCTCCCCGGCCGACGAACCTAAATTTATTTTTTTCTTCCCGATCTTATCTCTGGGCTTTCTTCTTTACCGCCCTGCCCTACCCCCTAGCTTCGCGCAGTAAAACCCGGGGCCTTTGTGAGGACCTTGGGGTGTCTTACTATACTCATAAACCAAATCTTGTTCAGCAACACAGGCGAATTCTTCCAGTCTCATTACTCCACATCTTCCCCTATTCTCCACAATATCTTCTCTCTAAAGTTAAGCCTCTTTTTCCCTAAAGCGACGATTCGTTTTACTCACTCTAAAAACTTACCTCACAATTTTTAGGGCTCTCTTCTTATTCCACTCTCCCCTGAAACTACCTTCAAGGCTTATTTCATTTCCCCCTTTCCCCTACAAAAAAAATAAACCTTTTCAAATTTAAAACACAAAATCCCCTCATCCTAAATCCCTTCATGGCCAGCTATTTCTTTCCCACCGCAGATTTCTTTGATAAATGTGCAAAGACCACTCCCGCACATTTGTTTGCCTTCTCGCCTCTGGCACTTGACACAATATGCTCTTGCTCCAGGGGGCTCATTACAAACCATACATTTAGGTCGTGCACATTCTCTGAAAACGTGGGTTTGGTTAGGCGTTTCTTCTCTCATTTTCCGACTTACCCTTTTATTTTACTTCAAGCTACTACAACTACATTATGTGTCAAGCTAACCCATGTTGTTCTACAAGGTACTTTTTTTCTTCCCCCTCATGTGAACTGACTTCCTTTTCTTATTTATTCTAGCCACCCAACTATACAAGGAAGATTTCAAGAAAACCTCCCCCTGCAACCCATGTCGGTACATTGCCATCCTATAACATTTTTTTTTCCTATATAAACTTTTTAAAAGATGCCCACTTTTTCAAAAGCTTGATGCATTTACCCCCCTAGCCCCCTTCCCGAAACCCTTTTTCCCGTATACTTCCGTCGCCGGAATTTTGTTTTTCCCAATAACCCCGGAAAGGGGCTATTGCATCCCTACAGGCGATTGCAAGAAAAACAACAATAATATCACCCCTGATTCTGTTTGCATATACCAGTAACCC
>NW_023657647.1:67500-99724 GCF_015228065.2 Penaeus monodon
CTAAGCTCGCCACCTACCATACTCTTGTAGGGCCCATCATTCCGGGTCTTACAACTGGTGGCTTAGCGGTGACGTTGAACACATACAGCGCCTCCGAAGTTCCTGTTCCGCATCTACAGCACACCCTGCCGAGCACGCAATACAATATAGTGTGAGCCAGTCTTCCTGCCGAGATGTCCCCAAGGCCGGATAACCGACGCTGTCCGCCTAGCTGCTGATCTCCGACACAGCAAGTCACGCCACTCTCAACACCTGCAGCTGACCCCTCAACACCTGTATCATCTGTTGCCGCCAACGCTGTGCAGATTTTAGAAGGACCCCAGCTGGACCACGTATCACCAAGGACGCTGACCACCCAAAATATTTCTACACCAAGCCGCGTTCCTCGCCATGCGGATTCATCCACACAGTCGCGACCAAGCACTAACAACATCATCCTGCTGTCGCGCCACGACCTTGCTCACCACGCAGCGCTCCAATTCTCCCCGTCAGCCGCCCCAGGGGCGGTCCACTCTCTGCCTCGTCAGCTGTGCATATCCCCAGCCTCTCCTCTCCTCGCACCACACTCAATACCCGAGTGTGAAGGTTCGTCCAAAAAAATCGGTGATCAATGCTCAGCTTTTCCTTAAATCATTTTCATTTGGTGTTCAATACTTAATCTCGACTTTATTTAATTGTGCTTTGAAGTTGTTGTTTTTGTATTCTGCGTTTTGGTTGTCACTTACAGGTATTCATTTGCAGTTTATGAGTTGCCTAACTAGATTCTCACTCGTACGTATTCTTTATTACCGCCGCCTGAGGATGCTCTTCCCTCAGCGCCGCTCGCTTGCTCGCATTCTGTGACGCCGCCTGAAGACGGATTTCCTTCAGCGCTGCCCGTTCACGTAGTTCTGAAGCCCGAAAATATCGCGGTCTCGGCATCCGTTAGCACTCGTATAACTAGCAAATCTCGATACCGATATACACACTGCGTCATACAGTACTTGCGTCGTTTTCTACGGTGCTCACGCCTTTTATAATATTGTACTACTGTTTCTTATGTATTTTTGTTGTTGTGTTCAATTACATGGATTTAAATTATATTTGATTATGATGGGGACCATCATTTGGAAGCCAGGGAGATATGTAACCCAACTGTATATATGTGATGTTACTGAAATATGTATGTCAATGTTATTCTATTTATCTGTTGTTATATTCTTCATGACTTGTATAATCTTATGTATTGTCACATGCCTATATTCCCACACACACACATACATATAAGTATGTCCATTGCTTTACCTGTTTATTCGTCTCTTATTGCCACACTAGACATTCCAATGTTGTGTTGTCTATCTCCTTCCACAAGAGCTATGCACCTTTTATCACCAATGATTGTCATATGTTAAGCACGTGATATATGCCCATCTTTAGACCATGTAGGAGATGACAGGCAGACTCCCTGCGGGGAGCTAAGAAGCAACACCCCGCTCCTCGGCGGAGCCGTACTCCATCATACTATATAATAAAGGAGTCAAGACATCTTGGTCTTCTACTTTACACCCCTAAGCTCGCCACTTACCATACTCTTGTAGGGCCCATCATTCCACACTCATACACAAACGTTTGGACAGTGTCTGCCTGAGTGCACATACGTACTTGATTATAATGAACCCATGCATTGTAATGTGCATAAATTGTATGGTTGCAGCAGAGGGGTTGAGGGGAGGAGGCAGGTGATGTGGGAGAGGAGGATTTACGACGATACACTTATGTATAAAGATGGGATTTAGGGTTAGAGGAAATTAGAAAGGTGATTTTGCATATGGCAATTTTTCGGAGAGATGTCGGATTCCATAGCTGTTACTAAGCCTAACCGACCTGCGCCTTCGGTTCCCCGGGTCAGTGTCTGGCACTCGATTACTTGAATTACGCTTTTTTAATGCACAGTTTAACCGATGGATCTTCTGTCGAATGGCTGATTATACTTATCGCTTTATGGTAACGATGTTTAAAACACACACACACACACACACACACACACACACACACACACACACACACACACACACACACACACCACACAACATATATATATATATATATATATATATATATATATATATACATATATATATTCACACACACACACACACACACATGCACACGCACATGCACACACACACACACACACACACACACACACACACACACACGACACACACCACACACACACACACACACACACACACACACACACATATATATATATATATATATATATATATATATATAATATATATATATATATATATATGATCACACAAACACATATATGCGTATATATACATATAAATCAATATATGTATATATACACATATGTATATGTGTGTATCTATACATACATACATACATATATATATATATATATATATTATATATATATATATATATAATTATATATATATACATATATATAATGCATATACACACGCAAACACACACACACACACACACATACACACACACACACACACACACACACACACACACACACACACACACACACACACACACACACACACACACACACCACACACACACATACACACGCGTGCGCATTCACACATATATGTATATATTTTTTATGTAGATATACACATATATAATATAAATATATACATATATACACACACACACACACACACACACACACATATATATATATATTATATATATATATATATATATATATATATATATATTTATATATAATATACATATATGTATTTTTCGTGTATAAGAAAATAATATATATGTATATAATATAACATATATACACATAAATATATATGTACATATACATTTATACACATGTATATGTATATATTGTATACATATGCACACACACACACACCACACACACACCTTGTGTGTGTGTGTGTGTGTGTGCGGTGTGTGTTTTGTTTATATATTCATATATGTACATATAAATATATATAACTACTATATGAATATATATGCACACATGTATATACCATATATATACATATATTGTTTCTGTGTGCTTATACATATATACATACATATATACATACATACTATATATATATATATATATATATATATATATATATATTATATATATATATGTGTGTGTGTGTGTGTGTGTGTGTGTGTGTGTGTGTGTGTGTGTGTGTGTGTGTATGTATATATATATATATATATATATATATAATATATATATATATATATATATATATATATATATATATATATAATCGATTTTGTCGGTAGATTGCGAGATGTTAGCCTCCTCGTAAAAGTGTAATTCAACTCCCAGGTTAATGACTTATTTAATCTGATGCAGATTCATGATTTGAAAGTAAAAGTAACTATCCCTATTGGCCCTAATACCTGGAAAGGAGCAATCTTTAACAGGGATTTGAGGACAATGGAGGAGAGTGAAAGTCTTGAAAATATGAACTGCATGACTTCTTGACTTTTGCTTCAAGTAAAATTCCTGAGTATGTCACAGTTGGATACGAACGTGTCCATGTGCGACCTTATTTTAAAAAAAACTATAGATGGCAATAGATGCCCAAAATTTGGACACACCTCATTATGATGCAATGATAAAGATACCAGTAAATTTACTTGCGGCAAATGTGTTGGAGATCATGGCACTGGCCAAATGTCCTGAGAACACTCTCAAGTGTGATACTTGTGGAGGTCCCCATCAATCTGGCTCTGCCAAGTGCAGCAGCTTAAAGAAGGACATTGAAATTTTAGCAGACATGAGAGGGCATGATGTTGATGTTACCATGAAGCCAAGAGGAAAGTTGAAGGTTTGACCAAACAAACCTAATACTTCCTATGCATTAGCAGCAACTAAAACACATCCAGTGCAAACAGCATCAGTCAGGAGCTTGCGGCTAAAGTCCAAGAAATTGCAGAGTTAAGGGAAATGGTTAAAGAATTAATGAAACAAATAAAAATTGAATAATACAATTCAGAAATTGCTGAATCAACGCAGCAAAAGCAGCATCATCATCATAAAGAGGATGATACTAAATCACAATCTGGATCACACCTTCTCGTCCAGGCGGCTCCTGCTAGGACTTCGCCTGGTTTCTGGTCTATTTCTCAGAACAGATCATCTGCTGGAAACGTAGGACATGGAGGCTACTGTCTCCAAAAATACCATGGGAGGCCCCTATGTAGCGAGGGAGAGGAGGATGAACCTCCCTCCCAGAAAATGAAAATTAAAACCGGTGGACAAACCCCATAAAACGTAATCTTCGCATTAACCATTATTACAATGGAATTGTCGAGATTTAGAACTAAAGTAAATGACCTCAGATTATTAGCCTCGTCTTATGTTCCCGATATTATAGTTCTCCAAGAAATGCATTTAACCAACCTCATGTCAGATGAGGTCGTTTCGCTGAGGAACTATCATCTGTGTTGGAAGGATTGAGAGGGTAGGGGTAGGGGTGGAGGCGGAGTCACCATGTACATCCACCAAAGCCTCTTTTTCACTCAAGTGGCAATTGTTTCTACTTTGTAGTTTGTTGCATGCAAATTAAATCAGTAATACATATCTGACTACATGTTCAGTTTACTGTCACCTGATAATATGGTAATTTATGATGAGCTTTTTGCTCCTCAGAGATAGTCTGCTACAAAATGAATTAGTTTTTTTAATACTCATATGTTATGGGGTTCCCTGTGGGGGGATGGAAGAGGTGAGCAAGTAGTTAAGTTGATTAATGATTCCGATCTGGTCCTTCTGAGCTATGGTAGTCCGATGCGATAATACCGGTATTTTGAACTTTATTCACCTATCACTGGTCTCTTCATCAATAGCAGCAAAGTGCTTGTGGCACACCATTGATGACTCGTTGGGAAGCAATCACCTTCTTATTTTTATTTAATATTCATGCGACACAACAAGAATGCCTTCCGCACCTAAAAATAACATAAAAGAGCAGTGCGGCTTCCGAAAGGGATGTTAAACTCTTGATCAACTACTAAACTAGTTTAAAGAGGGAATTGTCAAAAACGAACTTTTGATTTCAGTATTTTTAGATATAAAAAAGCCTACAACATGACATGGCAATGTGGCCTACTCAGAAAATTTTATGCTTTTGGATTATGTGGAAACTTGTCTTGTTTTATTCAAAATTTCATTTCTGACAGAACTTTCTCTATCAAACTTTTTACCGACAGTATCACTTTTTCGGACATTTTTATCCAGGAAGACAGGGTTCCACAAGGAAGTGTCTTGTTGCCAACATCATTTCTATGTATGATCAATACGTCTTACCAGCTCCCCCTCAGAATCTTAAATACTCACTGTACGCTGATGATTGTGCATTATGGTATTCAGCAATAATGCAGAATTCTCGGCAAATCGCATTCAACTGGCAATGGATAAGATTCACAACTGGGGCCTCCAGTGGGTTTTTAAGTTTTCCATAAGAAAGAGTATTGGGGTAATTTTTTTTCACATAAGAGGAAACCGAACATCAGGCTATCTCTAGACAATCACCCAGTACCTAATCAAAATTCTGCTAGATTTCTTGGTCTACTACTTGATCGTAGACTTAATTGAAAAGACCACATTGATCAGTAAAAGAATAAATGTCAAAGAGCACTAAATTTATTAAAGTACATTTCTGGTAATAAATGGGGAGCTGATAAAATGTCTTGGATGATATTATAAAAAACCCTTATTAGGTCTAAAGTAGATTTTGGGTCAATTGTGTATGGCTCGCATTGAACTCAATTTTGAAGGGTTTGGATGTTGAGCAGAATGTTTGCATGTGTGTCTTGGAGCTCTGAAATCTACTTGCATCGAGCGTCTTGAGGTGGAGTCGGGAGTACCTCCCCTCTGACTCAAAACAAAGGTGGCTCGAGACCCAAGCCATCCTAATAGGCCTTTGCCACGCGACTCCAACGACCTCATCGAGAAAGTCTGGAATAGATCTCTCTACCATAGATACTCTGGTTCATTCAAATGCAGCACCATGGCAAACTCTAATTTTTTTCCATCATGGAAGCCTGGATTGAACTGGCTTCCATAAGGTAAGGCCATGGCGCCGAAGGTAGAGGTATGCTAAGATTCAGAGAGATCCTTATAAAACATCTCCCTTTTTTCATATATATACTGGCAGCTCCAAAACAGATGAGTGTGTGGGTATTGGTGTATGGTCGACTGAATGTGAATTGAAGTTCAGAGTGCCGAATCATACATCGATCTTTCTTGTCGACATTTTTGCCATTGATAAAGATTTAGATTTCACACTATTGACCACCCACGATAAAATAGTCAATTTTTCTGATTCATTAAGTTCAATTAAAGCCATTAAATCATTAGAAACCACTAAAAAGAACTACTGGGTAGCATCATTCGTAAGCTACATGGTGCCAACAAATCAATCAAGATAATATGGGTACCAGGCCACACTGGTATGCATGGCAATGAACAGTCTGACAAATTAGCCGAGTCGACTGGTAATCTGGACCTTAACATAATCTGTACATATCTCAGGTGTTTTGTGTCTTTTATCAAAGCAAAAATACATCTATAGCAAAGTGAGTGGACCAACCTCCAATTGACTAACAAGTCAAACAAACATCGAACAGTGGGACACAGGAAAGTAAGAAGGCAGGAGGTAGTGTTGGCCCGTCTCTGGGTCAGTGCCTCTAAAATAACCTACCTCACTCCCTATATAGAAAAGAATTTCCTTCCATGGTGCCCCCGATGGAACACCAATCTTACCATCCACCACCTATTAATGGTATGCACTCAAACAATAGAGAATTATTTCAGAATTAAAAATATAGAATTTACATTATCAAATATCCTATCAGATGATGAAAAGTGATCACTTTTCTAAGGGAGACAAAACTTTATGACTTTATATAGATTGAAATAATGAATAGGATCCATTGGCTTAATGATCTTGGCTGGCACTGTTAACATGGTCATATGCCGCTGGTCGATAGTCAAAAAATTCAACAAACAAACAAGACAAGGTAGAGAGAGAGAGAAAGAGCGGCTAGGCGAACGCAGCAACTTCTACGGTTTTGCCAGTCCTGTCAGCTGACACCTTTTTCAAGATGGGTGCAAGGCAATATGAAATTGCAAATAGAGGCCGCATCATTTGCGAGGGAAAGTAATTTATCTCCCAGTGAAATAACCAGAGAGCCAGATATCTCCCGTCGATGGTATGCAGGTGAATACTATAGGAGGAAGAGGGCCACATTGACCGACCGCCCTCATTCTGGATGTCCCTTCACCAATGCAACTTACAGCTCCCGCTAACAAGCAGCACAGTGAAGGAAACAACTACTTGGGATTCACCACAGAACGTTTACAAAGGAAGGTCGAAAAAATGGCATCGCCAACGTCGCCACCAGTTCGCCCAGCAGTCTGCAGAGAGCGCATGGGAAGTCCATTGTTGGATTAGAGATAACAGGTGAAAATATATATTTTTTTTCAATTTATTCATAGATTAATTCAGTTATTTTTTTATATAACTATATGATTGTACATGCTAGTGCTCTATACGTCATACTTGATGTTATAGGTTTATCTACCAGTATTTACTTTTCAGATGTGACTGACGAAATATCTATGAAATGGCGGGGTGGCCATGTGACCTGTATTAGTGGGGGTGGATTTTCATGCATGGTGTTGGTGAACTCCCGGAGATTCAATTTAGACAAATATTTTGAATTGTAAGAAGAAATATTCCTCCCATCAGTACGCTGCTATGCCTTGGCCCTTCCCAGAAACAATCATATTCGTGTAAGATAACTGATCAGTACACACGTCCAATGGTAGTTACGAAGTGGTTCGGTGACCAAAACCACATGGAAACCCTTCCGCGGCCAAGCAAACCAGCTGAAAAATGTTTGGGCGAATATTCTCACCGTTGGGGAAACGGCTGATGAAAGAACCTCACAGTAACTAATAGATCCTGCTAAAAGGGAATGGAAAGTGTTACGGACGAAACCGAGACTTGACATAAGCACATCATCTCTGTCAAGAGGATTAGACAAGGATTTGAATAACGATACATTGTTTTTATTATAAGTATGGCTGCCCCAACTATTGGTCTTTCTTTTCTACAATTACTACTATATTCTTTTTACAAATAAACTGATAGTAAAAATATTTTCGAAATTAATAAGCATCCTACCAATTAGTCGATTCACTGAACCCCTTGCCCCCCCACAAAAAAATATATATATATATATATACATATATATATGTATATATTATCTATATATATATATATATATATATATATATATATATATATATATATATATATGTATGTATACTTATATATGTATATATGCTTGTTCAACAGCCATTCATTCCACTGCGGGATCTAGGCCTCACGTTTATTATTGAGAGGTCATTTTGGCAGTACCGTCCTTGCCTGATTGGATGCCCTTCCTAACTGCGGCTTGGCGGGCTACCACTGGGGCGACACTTGCGTTTAACTTCTCAAGGCGATATGTCGTTTTCCCCTCGCCGTGAGATCAGGATCGAACCAAAAGTCGAGTACAGGCCGTGGTAGGAAATTGAACTATGGACCATGAGGGTCGGAGTCCAGTGCGTATACACGTGGGACCATCGCGACAGTTTTATGTATATATATATGTTACATATATATATATATATATATATATATTATATATATATATATATATATATATATATAATATTTTTTTTTTTTTTTTTTTTTTTTTTTTTTTTTTTTTGTTTTTTTTTTTTCTGTCAACACCTGCTATAAAAAAATATTGCACGAGAAGGAGTTCAAAATGTGTATGAACTATAAATAACAATGATTCTAAATAAAATGTTAAACAGTTTCAGTTCCTCAGCACATATCACACAATCATCTATGTATTCACTGTATCCGGTTTTGCCTCATGTTAATTGTATAGCATTTTTCCTGTTTTATTGAATCCAATATTTGGTTCTGACGAAAAAAAAAAAAAAAAGTAAATTTTTTATTAATTCAAAAAAATATCAAGATTATATATGACCGCATGGATCGTCTTCTCTAGCAAACGTCCCCGAGTTGGAATAGATAATAGCGACGATATGTTTTATTACGCATCACCAATTATCTATAGACAATACACCACGCGCGCGCGCGCGCACGCACACACCTCCACGACAAACACAACGGGGTGGGTTGTAACCCACACACACACACACACAAACACACACACACAATGTAAAGTATCCATGTATTATTTGAAGTCCTCCTACGGTTTTTGATTTTAAATACTTTTCTGTAATGAAGAATATGTGTACGCATGTTTTTCTATTTACGTAAAGAATGTTTAGTAGCGAAAGAAAGAAAGAAAAAAAAATGTCACTTCATTAGTTCAATAGGGCCACTACTAATGGTGTAGTATCCCACGCCTCACGAGAAGCAGTTTACAAAAAATCTCGGTGATTTTTGCTAAATATTTATTAGATTTTTTATCTTGTGCCGGCCGAAGAACGCCGATGATTACCATATGGGGTTGTGGGGTGACTGATACCTTGCGTAGCACTCGCTTAAAGTTAATTCAGTAGCGGTCAAACCACAATAACAATGTATATTAGATTTATATAATAAAGAACCTTCCTACAAATACGGGATACATACGCATTGAGGGAACAGTCAGAATATTAGCTTACGATCTGATTCCAGAGTGTTTATGGGCGTCTTTGCCGAGCTGGCACTGAGGTTCCCCTCGAACTGACCTCAACTTTAAACATACACAGGCTACAACGTCAAGTAAACATTCAGTTCCTATGTGTAAACATTAGTTAGGTCGTGACCTCACTATCTCCCAGCATCGTGATCATATGAAGAGGCCGCTCTCACCTCTTATGCCACATAGGCCGGGCCATAAGTGAAAGGCCCGGGAAAAGCCAGACTTCGCAAATCTCATAGCTAGCTCCTATGGCACGACCCTTCGCAGCAAAACATTTTGTGACAGGTCAGCTCTTCCAGTTGATACAACCATGGTGACCCAGTGGTACTCACCGAGGCACCTTCTCGGGCGGTTGTAACCAGAAGAATGATTTTAAACCATACAGGCTCTCCGATCACAGTGTACAGAATAACGTGATTATACAAAATATTGATATACCAGCTGCTGACTATGAAGTATTGATATATCAGCGGCTATATAGACTACAATACATATATATATAATAATGACCCGTTTCATGTTTCAAGCAAACATGCAACTATAATTGAAAATTGTGGTTGAAAGAAGAAGGAAATGTCATTTCGAGACACAAACAATTACGGAAAGGGCATTTAAAAAAATACCCCACTACTAAGCCAGCGATAACTACTATCACATGTTTGTTATCACATGTTTGAAGAAAACGAAAGATCAAATGGCGTACTCGTTTCCACAAAATAAATCAATATACTTATTGGTCATTTATATTCGACCAATCACACTCCTTTTCTACAAACAAACGAAGTTTTGGATTCATTCATAAAAATACTGTTTACGCTATGTTTTAACAATCGAAGTGGCCTGCCCAGGTGTACAAAAGTGGGCCTCAGGCAAGTGTCTGAATTATAATTCCGCAACTGCCCGTGACATTCTTTGCTCTCTTTTATTACACACATATCAATTATTCATATTGTAAGCTTGGAGCCTTCCTTAATGAAAAGTAAATATCCGTTTGATAATAACTAAGCAAATGATAAATAAGCTAATACTAATGACTATGGAATGCAAATTAATCATTATAACATAATGAAATTAGACTATGAGGCAATAACGAATGAAGATAACTTTAAAGTTCGAAAGAATAGATTGACATAACATAAATACGTAGCTTCTATAGGGGCTGGGCGCCTTCAAAAAATCATACGATGAGTGGGGCCTTTTCGTTTCCCTAGTTTGATGAAATCTATAATGATTCCAAGAAGCATCGTTAAAAATAGAGATGGAAAAAATTGATATATAGATTGTCAACGACTCTGCTCATTCCTTAAACGTGCGTCTGGGCACACGCATTTGCAGATGGAAGCAGTGTCAGATGAGCTTTTCTGTTTTCGCCATTTCTGGTTCAAAAACACGATTTCTCGCATTTGATAGAGGAAGCCTTCATTTGCCTCCTAAGTGATGTAAGAAATGAAAGATATCTTGCTATACATAAAGAATTTGCTTTATGATGAAAAGTCCCCAAACAGGAAACCTATTCCCAGGTGCAAAACACAGAAATCATCACAATAGATAGTAAAACCCATTTTCACCAACATGGGATTTTGACTTGCCCAAAAAATTACTGGATTGCCAAAGTGCATAGAGCTATCCTGCAGTTGTGCTAGTAAAGGAAACGAGATATTACCTACGTTTTTCTGTGTAGATTATCGTAAATCCGAAATGCCAAAATTGTAAATGAATTCTTATACCATTACGAGAATTTGTGAATATTCTGGATGACCTTCGTAAGTAACTCACTTGATCATTTTTTTAGAATGCAAGAGTTTCCTTACCTGGAGTATCAACAGTTTTGCTCCAGAGACCGCTGAAAAAGACATCGGCCCTTTGCAGATGGGTCCAGATTATAAACCGTTTCGACAAATCCCATTTGGTTGAGACTGTCCCCTGCCAACGTTCCACAAGAATAAATCAACGGATGGTCAATCTCACCCCAAAGCCGTATTGTTGCTAGGAAACATACTCTACATAGCGACCGATGTTATCATATTTCTAACAACTTCCGAACAACATTACCTATTCTAAATGAAACTCTTGAACATAATGAACACAACAGGGTCTAAAACTGAAGTTGAATAATGCAGAGCTTTGCTGTTAAGGATTCACAGAAATTCTGAAATCCCGAAACTTAAAGTTTCTGGATTTCAGAAATTTCTGTGAATGTTATATCTCCAATCCGTGATTTTCGTCCTTTAAAGAACTCCTCCACCCACAAATTGAGATTGAGTTTCAGCAGATTTTCGGGATGCATTGGCTTCTTTCGTCGCCCCATTCTAAACTTTGCTACTGTCGCAGCTCCATTTTAAGCTGCTCTCCGCTAGAAACGGCCAGCCATTCAAATGGAATGCAGAACATGATGCAGCTTTTCATCAGCTTCCAACAGTATTGCAAAAAACCTGATTTCTCGAACTCTTTCGAATTCGAACTCGAAATTCCTTACAGCATTTACTGACTTGAAAGCTCTTGGCGAGAATCTGTGGGCAGCATTTTTGAATGCATATCTGTATGGTACAATCCTATACCATTATACCTGATCACAGGCACTAACCTATACAGACCTAGAACCATTCACACCAAAGGACCAAGTCTCGCGTATGTCTCACTGTTCCATGAATCTGATGAAATACTCCTTCCCACTGTTTATAGAAGGGGATATATTCACCATTTTCCTGACCTTCTAAGCCGTGATATTTGCACATCTATTTGACCTGTTTTAAGAGAGGCCAACTTAAGAAACCTCGTTATGGCACGAGGTTATAAATTTCCTGGAGGCTCTGGCACTGCCGAACTTTAACGTTCTACCAACAGTCTTCATCTCATCATCAAGGACCTAACACTGCGGTGGCGCATGGCCGTATCCACCCTTCACTTCCCACCACGCGGGTCCCTCATGGCGAGTCTCCAGGCAGGCCCTTTGTCCTACCTCAAATTCTAATGACAGGTCTCGAGTCGTGAGCCTGCCGCAAGCCATGATTTCCTGGTCGTCCCATTGGCATCCTCCACCCCTGGTTGTCTCCCGCAAAGAGACAGCCCTGATGGTCAGGGTCGTCCACAGGGAAACGGGTAAGCTAGGTGCCCTGATGCTTGAGTTGGCAATTCCCCGGATTTACAAAGTACTGCGTGTCCGGTCCCATGCTAATCTCACGTCTAACCGCCGGTGTCGACATGTGGTCCTGCCAACTGTAAGCTCCATGTGCAGTAGCTTGGTCAAATAGGGAACGTTGTTAACAAAAGGCATCAAGACGGACCCAAGGCACTGGATATCGTCCAGGTTTCGCTTCATAAGCAAAACTGGCAGTATCCAGGCCATTGAAGACCACGTAGCTTGGTCCTTCTGCTAGTTACCAACATCGTCGAATATTGCTCTTTGTTGATCGAGTTCATGGTTCCTATTGCCAGACCAATCCGTTCTATTGAATTTCTTGTCTGCCAGCCCAGAGATATATGGACTCTGCTATACCGAAGGTATGGTTAAAACTGTAACTCTGTAAAACTTTCAACGTCCTTGCCGTCAAGCATGTGATCAACTGAACAGTGATTCCCTAACGAGGTTCCCCCAAAGGTGCCAGGGATCTAGGCTAGATGGTCCCGTGGAGACCTCTAGGCCTACGAGGGCTTGGCCTCTTGCGTAAAATGCATCGAATACAGCCGGCCACCAGTGATCTCCACAGGGACTTCAGATAGGATAAGCACATCATCAGGCTAAACAACAAAAGTCACACAGAATTCTAATGGAGACCTTGGTATTGCCCAGTGCTGCTCCCCACTGACTTTGCTGTAGCATCTGCCCATTAGCCAGTCATACAAAGTTTGAAAAGTTTGGTGCAGAGTCACGAGGCCTTGCCTACCCCTAAATTAACAAGGGAAGAAGTTTGACAGATCCCCACCCACACTTTACAGCATTCAGTACAGGTATAAAGGCCTTGCTATCTAGGCAATTATCCTGTGTCGGGCATTCACCTTGAGGCCTCAGGATCTCCCATACAATTCCACGATGCATTGAGTCAAATGCCTTCTTTGGAGTCGATGTAGGCTGTAAGCCAACCCACACAACCCACACTCACGATGGCATTCCACGTAATTACTCTAATCACTAGTATTCGGTGTATTGATGGTTACCCCTTGCTAGAATAAATCTAGATTGTCATACTTCCGGGTCTCTGATGCCTCAGTAAAGTAGTTGTCGATCGCATTTCACGAAATGTGGGTGAACTTTATCCTGGTATGTGCCTGAGCATGTAATGACCACAGTAATTGCTAACAGCCCAATGAATCCCTTTTCCCTTCCAGAGAGGGGATTGGCCGATGTCCTTCAACAGTTAAGGGGGACAATGGTACCGCAGACTGCTAGATGCAGTCAGACTGTATGCAAGCTACCAAGCAATATGTTATCACCCCCAGGGCCTTTACCCAGTTCACAGGGATATCATTATATGCCTTACAGCGTTTCCACATTTTCCAGCTTTGGATCGCCATCCAACCTCCATTAGGGTAGGAGGTTTCCTTTGCTGATGGGTGGTTCCGGCACAGTGTATTGTGACATCGCTTTGCTACTAATCTAAACTAACTGTTGAGGAGTCTACGCTGTTACACTGCTCAAAACTACTCCAACATTCCATGAACCCCAATTATGATCTTAGTATGATCTATCCGATCCACTGATCAGACTGCAGTCATCTGTTTTGGGGGGCTTAGAGTTTCACTTTCTCAGGGCTTGTAGACAGGGTTGTGAACCAATAATGCCTTCGTAACCTCCTCACAAAGATTTCCTGAGAATGTTCCTTGTCCCTTCTCAGCAGGGTCCCGAAGCCCCACACACCAGTAGAATCAAGCCTGATTGCCCATTCAACTGATGCCTTGTGCAACATGGCTTCAGTGGCCTCCACTGTCTCCGAGGTGGAAGATGGATTTTTGCCTTGTCCTCTAAGGGTCGTGAAGCGGTAAGAGGAAGATGGGCCAGAGCAGGAGGGAAAAAAGACGCCAATGACCTCCTGGGCTGCTTTGAGTGTTTCGCTCCTGCAAGAATATTCCCACAGAGCAACTGGTTCCGTCAGGTTTGTTCGAGTTCTGTGAATCGCTCCGAGACTGCCATGGTGAACCACGGGCAGCACTCCCTCATCCCTTAGTACTGTCCCAATGGAGTAACAACATTATGGGGTAGCCTACTGGATGTAAGACCTTGGTATCTATCAGGGTGTTTCGTGTGGACATAAGTGATAAGTGACCTGTGAAGTGTGTAGATCGAACGTATACCAGCGCTATGGTCTAGTGCCACAGTGACCCTGGCATCTGGTACATTTCTGCAGTTCTGGATGTGTGTCGAATCTCCTTGGCCACTATAACCCGTATCGCTATATACATGTCCATGGCGGGGCGCGTTCTGGGATTTGGTAACACTGTTACGCAGGAGCCAGAGATCCTGCATTTCTGAGGGATCTAGCAAGTCCCCGATAAGGTAAGGCTGTTTCTCAGAGGCCTTCTTGGGAATTCGAAGCTCCCGAGCCATGGGGCCCAACAAACATTCATAGCCAAGCTCGGGTCCCCAGCCGGGGATACCAACATTGAAGTTCTGCCCAGGAACATTGCGAGATATCTCGCCGTGTGTGTCGCAATTGTCTGCCACAGATGGCGGTGTTTGGCGTAGGCAACACTTCTTTCAAATAAGGATTACAAACACCCGTGGAGCTATTATTACAGCAATAAGAGACATGAACCAAAGACTACTGTCAGTCGTCAATGCCATAGATGGCACGGTCATCTAACTTGTTGTCACTCAACTACCGAGGGCTGTAGTCGTCTGGATCCAATGGTGGGATAGTGGCTACACCCTGGAGGTGGTAGACCATCACTGTGGCCCAACATTAGTATGTGTACCCACCCCACACTCATACTGTGACCGCTGGTACAGAGGGAGGATCCTTTCTCACCTCGCGAGAGGGCAGCCACCTCAAACTCCAATGACTCCCAGTGTGCTTTCCATTTCCCTCGATAAGCAGAGGTAACCGCTCATGAGCCTACCGCAAGGGAACTGTATGTTCCAAGCACCTCCCGAAAGCCCTCCTCCCAATCATATTTCATATTATTAAAGGCTTGCTCGAGAGTTTATTATCTGGGGGAAGGAGGACTGGCAAGGCCTCCACTCCCCGTCTTATAGTATTGTATGCGGAATGGTAGAGTCATTTGTATCACCAGTCCAGTAATTTTATCGTTTTGTGATTAGTTTCGCAACTGTTTGCTGAAAGGAAAGGCTCAATCAAGAAATAATTACAGATTTTCTCCCTGTGCTTACTAATAGTCTTTTTTTTTTTCAGTTTGCTTAATTGTCCTTGATTTTCCGCCTGCCTTGTGTGTCCATATTTCTTGTTTTCATGTCTGGTATCCTGGCCCTGCCCTGGATCCTGGCCAGGGAATATTGTTGTCAAACGTTCAGGCCCTCTGTGACGATTTTTAGACAAACCCATGAATCCTGTGGCTAAGGGGGCCTAGGTGCCGGACATAGCACTCCCGAAGAATCATGGGACCAGTCTCGCTGTAGATAAGAGGTTCATGGAGGATAGAAGCGTCTGTCCGTGACTTTTACACGTATCATCCCGCGAAGTTTTCGGGGCATGATGAGCTGCGGTGAGGGTATGTTTTATGCCGGTCTCCTCTCGATGGAGATGATTGTGAGTGCCCGCGGGAACGAGCGCTGCGCCGTGTTAGCGCCTAGTTAACGGTCTCGCAGACCATGAACACATGTTGACGTATATCCAACGAGCCTGCAATCTGTTCTTTGAGAGTTGTGAGCGTGAGTATTTCGCCGATGGTATGATTACTCCCCTGGTCATTCCTCAAGATAGTGACAGAAAGTGAAGCGCAAGCTAGGCAAACCCAGCTACATTCTACTCACAGTTATGTAAGCATATGGAAAATCGATATATATTTTCTGATTTGAAGTTATAAGTATTTGTCTGTTGTTATTGTAAAAATTACACCCACGTACCTTGACTTGATTCTTTTCTTTCTTTATAAACCATAACGAAATAGTTCAAATTCTATACCTGCCAGTCTTCTAGAAGATAATAAAAAGTACTATCCATTTGATAGCATATTCATCAATATAAATGGAGATAAGACTAATGACAAGAAACTGGCTAATTAAGACATTAAAGACTATTCTTCGGTCACGGCCCCCGCTCGCACGCGGCCTTCTCGCCGTGGGCCACTCTCCAGGACCCCCCCCACCTTGCCGGGGCTAAGCTTCTGTCACAAGCCGAGACTATTCAATTTACCTCCGTCTATGAAGCTAACACTAACAAGAATCTTATCCCAATAAATTATTCATGCAACAGACCATGAGAGTAGTATTTCCTACATGTACCCTGACCATATGAGCATAACGACTGAGGATAACCTTTTTGTTACGAAAGTATAAATGACCTGTACATAAAATATGTAAATTCACGTGCGGAGATGTGTGAATCTCAACAACAACCATACACCTTATTATTATTAAAATATATACTATTTACCTATTTTATTTTCATTTCATTTATTCTTTCGTAACAATAAAGTTATCCTCTTCGGTTTTGCTCATGATGTCAGGTACATGTAAAATACATGGTCGTGTTGCGATATTTAGTTGGGGATAAGATTCTTGGAGTGTAGCGTAGACGGAAGGTTTGAATAGCACGTCTTGTGAAGAAAGTTAGCTCCCGGCAAGGTGGGGGGGTCCCTGGAGAGTGGCCCACGGGAGAAGGCCGCGTGCGAGCGGGGCGTTGACTCGAACGCATAGTTTTAATTTCTTAATTAGCGGTTCATTGTCATTAGTATTATCTCATTTATTATTTGCTGAATTTGCTATCAAATGGATATTTACTTTTTCTTATTATCTTTCTAGAAGACTGCAGGTTAGAATTTGAATTATTTAGTATGGTTGTAATAAAAGAAAAGAAAAGAACAAGTCAAAGGTACGTGGTGTTGTTACAAGAACAACACAAAATACTTATAACTTCAAATCAGAACCATAATATAGTCGTTTATCCCATAGGCTTACAATTAACTGTCGCGTAGAAGTAGCTGTCGTTTGCCTAGCTTGCTCTTTCCCTTTCTGTACATATCTTGGGCAGAATGAAGGGGTATATATACACCGGGAAATACTCGCCACTTCCAAGACAGTGCAGGCTCGTTTTGCATACGTCAATCTTTGGTCTGCGTCCATTAACTGGCGTAAGACGGCGCAGCGCTCGTTCCCGTCGTTTCACTACAATTCATCTCCCACAGTCAGAAGGAGACGGAAAACCTCACCGTCATGCTCATCAGGCTAAACCTGTTTCGCGGAAGAAGCGGCGAGTCGTTCCTCCAGAGACCCTATCTACACGGATATGGGCCCATTATTCTTCGGGATGTTTCGGGCAGCCCTTGCACAGGTTCTGGGTTTCTAAAATTTCTCCAGAGGCTGAACGTTTTGACAACAATATTCCCGTGGCCAGGGATCCAGGTAAAGGGACAGGATACAGACATGAAAAAACAAGCAACCTAATGGACACAACAGGCAGGCGAAATCAAACAATTAAGCAACTTAAAAAAGACTAACTTAGTAAAGGCACATGGGAGAAATCTGTTATATTATTTCTTTTGATTTGAGCCTTTCTTTCAGAAACAGTGGAAACTATCACAACGATAAAAGTTACTAGGACTGGTGAGACAAATGACTCTACATGGACCATCTATAAGAGGGTAGGTGGGCCTTGCCCAGTCCTCCTCCCCCCAGATAAACTCTCGAGCAGATGCCTTGGTAGTAAATGAATATGCTGAGGAGGAGGGGCTTTCCGGTAGGTGCTTGGAACATACCGTCCCCTATAAGCGGTACGATGAGCGGTACCGTCTGCTATCGAGGGGAAATTGAGAGCAACTGGGGAGTTGAGGTGAGCATGCCCTCGCAGCCAGCAAGGACTCGGGAGGTTAGAGAAACCTGTCGAGCGGCCGATCAGTGTGGGTGGGTAACACCTACTACATTGTTGGGCCACAGTGATGGTCCCACCTCAGGGTGTAGCCATAGCCATCTCCACGCCGACTTCAGCCCTCGGTCAGTTTGAGGTGACACCAGTTGATGAGTGCATTATGTGCATTGAGACTGAAGTAATGTCTTTCGCTTTCCATGTCTCTTATTGTCTGTATATGCTCCTATGGTTTTTGTAATCTTCATGTGAAAGAGTGTTTTTCTACGCCAAACTCGCATCTGTGGCAGACAATTGCCCCGGTGTGGCGGTGGAGATATGGGGGGGTTGTTTGGTCGGGGGGGGCTTGTTTCTGTGGCGACTTCAAATGTGGTATCCGGACTGGGACCGGGCTGGCTATGAGATGTTTGTTGGCCCCCATGGCTCGGGAGCTGTCCCAGAAGCGAGAACAGCCCTCCTTCTCCGGGACTTTGCTAGATTCCCCAGAGAATGAGGATCTCTGGCTCTGTACCAGTGCTCCATCCCGAATCGCTGACTGGTATAGCGTACGGTAAGGGGCCCAAAGGAGATCGACACATCCAGAACTGCAGAATTTACCAGAGTGCCATTTCCCTGTGGCACTGACCATAGGCTGGTTGTGACTACCCTACGGGCCACTTCAAAACTCCCCATCCCTCCAGTGGCTACCCTAAGGTGTTCCACTTGGACAGACTAAGGGAGGGGGAGTGTGGCCCGTGGGGTTCACCATGCCAGTCTCTGACCGATTCACAAAACCCTCAACAACCTGACGGACCCAGTTGCTCTGGGGGAAATTTCTTCAGGAGCGAAACACTCAAAGCAGCCCAGGAGTCCATTGGCGTACGCCCGAGGACAAGGCAAAAATCCATCTCCCTGGAGACTTGGGATCCCACTAAAGCATGTTGCAGGCTCATGAATGGCAATCAGGTCTTGCATTGCTCCTTGTGTGTGGGGCTTCGGACACTGCTGAGAAGGGACAAGGAACATTTCATCAGGAATCTTGCTGAGGGGGTTAAAGGGCCATTTCTTGGTTCACACCCTGTCTACCAACCCCTGAAAAAAGTTGAACTCTAAGCCCCCCAAACAGATGACTGCAGTCTGATCAGTGGGTGGATAGATCATATCAGATCATATTGGGGTTCATGAATGTTGGAGTATTTTGAGCAGTTTGTAAAAGGTAGACCCTCCAACAGTTAGCTTGTAGCAAGCGTGTCACAATACCTGTGCCGGACCCACCCATCAGCAAAGGAACCTCCTACCCTAATGGAGGTTAGGATGGCGATTTCCAAGCTGAAAAGTGGAAAAGCTGTAGGCATATATGATATCCCTGCTGAATTCTAAAGGCTGGGGGAACATATTGGCTTGGAGCTTGGCCCATACAGGCTTGACTGCCATCTAGCAGTCTGGTACCATTTCCCCTTACCTGTTGAAGGACATGGCCATCCCTCTCTGGAAGGGAAAAAGGGATCATTGGGACTTTTAGCAATTACTGTGGCATTACACTGCTCAGCAACCAGTAAAGTTTCACCCACATTCTTCTGAAATGGATCCCAACTACTTACTGAGGCATCAGAGACCGAGCAATCTAGATTTACTTCTAGCAGGTCCAAATAGACCGAATACTAGTGATTCGAAAATTTGGTGGAATGCCATGTGGTTGGTTGTGGGTTGCTTACACCCTTTACATCGACCTCAAAAAGGAAATTTTGACCCCCAATGTGGGTGAATTGCTAGGGGGAAAACCCTTTAGGCTCAGGTGAATCCCGACCAGATTTTTGGGCCCAAATAGCAACCCTTTTATCCTGTCCTAAAAAGGGCTTTTAAAGGGGTGGTGGGGATCTGTCAAACTTTTTTCCCCTTTTTAATTTTTAGGGGTGAGGAAAGGGCTTGTCCCTTTTGAAACCAACATTTTTTCAACTTTTTGTAGGCTGGAAAAGGGGCAGAGCTACTACCCAAAAGTCAGTGGGGACCCGAAAGGGGCAATAAAAAGGGTCTCAAGACCTTGCTTTGCTGATGATGTTGCTATCCTTTTCTGATCCCTGGAGCCCACGGGGTGGCGGCTCTTGATGCTTACCCAATGAGGAAAACCCCCCTTAGGCCGAGGTCCCCTTTGGACCAATACCTAGACCCCGGGTTTTTGGGGGGCCTGTTAGGGGAAAACGGGTTTCAGTTGATCAAGGGCTTGGGCAAGGACTTTTGAATTTACAGATTTTACATTTTTAACATCCCTTGGGTAGCTTTAGCCCAATTTTCGGGGCTGTCAGCCCAAAGAATTCAATAGAGGGATTGGGTCTGGCAATAGGAACCTTTGAACTCTTTCAACAAGAGCATTTCGAGATTTTGGTATCTTGCAGAAGGCCCAAGCTACTTTTCTTAAAAGGCCTTGTACGGGCCATTTTTTGCTCAAATGGAACCCAAAACCGGGAACGTTTATCCTTTCCCTTTGGGGAGTCTCTCTTGATCCCCTTTTGTAAAAAGTCTCTTTCCAGATCATGGAGAAATTTTTTGGCGGACCCCCGGTCAAAACCCGGGCGGTTAGACCGTGAGATTAGCAGGGGACCCGGTACTTGTAAAAACCCCGGGGATTCCCTTTCAAGTATAAGGGGGCACCTACTCTTTTTCCCCTTTGGCCCGACCCTGCCCCAGGCTGTTTTTTGCGAAAACAACCGGGGTTGAGGAGGGCCAAGGGGACAAACCCGGGAAATCTGGTTTGGGGCAGTTTCGCGAGACCTGCATTAGGAATTTGAGGTAGGCCAAGGGCCTGCCTGGAGCCCTCGCCATGGGGCCCCCGCGTGGTTGGAAGGGAAGGGGGGTACGCCATCCCCCCCCGTCAGTGTTAGGCCCCTTGATGATGAAAAAAAAAGAATTTTGGTAGACTTTTAAGTGGCAGTCCCGACCCTTTCCCCCAGGAAATTTAAACCTCGTGCCATACTGGGCCCTTAAAGGGTTTGTCCCCTCTCTTAAAAAACAGGTAAATAAATCCCACTACACGGCTTAGAAAGGTCGGAAAAAGGGTGAATAGATCCCCTTCTAAAAAAAAAATGGGGTTTAAGATTATTCCACCCAAGTTCTTGGACCAGTGAGACATACGTCGAGACTTGGCCCCTTTGGGTAAAATGCCCGGTTAGGGGGCCTGTACGGTATAATGGTATGGGTTTTTCCATACAGATAGCATAAAAAATCTGCCAATTCTCGAAAGGAGCTTTAAAGTCGAAAATCTGAAAGGGAAATTTTCGAGTTCAAATTAAAAAGGTTTCCCGAGAAATCGGGTTTTTTTGAAATTTGTTGAAGCGGGAATGAAAACTGCATCATGTTCTCCTTCCATTTGAAGGGCCCTGGCCGTTTCTAGCGAGAGAGTTTAAATGGAGCTGCGACAGTAGCAAAGTTTAGAATGGGGCGACGAAAGAACCCAAATGCATCCCGAAAATCGGGCGAACCCCAAATCTCATTTGTGGGTGGGGAAAGTTTTTTAAAAGGGACCGAACTTCTCGGGTTTGGGGAGATATCCCTTTCAGGGGGGAAAATTTCTGAAACCCAAAAATTTTAAATTTCGGGTTTTTCAAATTTTTCTTTGAATCCTTAACAAAAAAGCTCCCTTTTTATTCAACTTCATTTTAGACCTTTTTTGTTCATTATGTTCAAATTTTTCTTTTTTAGATGGGTAATGTTTTGGGTTTGAAAATTGTTTTGAAAATATATAACATCTGCGTATGCTAGAGTATGTTTTTTCCACACAGGAGATAAAACCATGTTGTGATTCTTTTGGGCTGGCCCCGGGGCAGTCCCTTTATACCAAAAGGGATTTGTCTGAAATGTTTAAAAATTTTGGAAACCCCTCTGCCAAAAGGGCCCTTTTTTTTTACGGTCTTCTGGACAACTGTTTTTACTCCAGTAAAAGGAAATCTTGCATCTAAAAAAAAATGATGCAAGTGGTTTATTAAAGAAGGTTTATCCAGAATTTTTATCAAATTTTTCGGGAATGGATTTAAAAAATCATTACAATTTTTTGGGATTCCGATTACGATAATCTACACAAAAAAGTAGGATAATATCTCGTTTTCCTTACTAGCACAACTCTGATTTGCTCTATGACTTTGGAAACCAGTTTTTTTTGACAAGTCAAATCTCCACTGGGCCCGGGGCAAAAGGGTGTACTTCAATTTTTGGGTTTACCCGTTGGGTTTTTCACCGGGGAAAAGTTTTCCTTTTTTTTGATTTTTTTTTCAAAAGCAAAACTTTTATGTTAGCAAATTTTCCTTTTAATTTTTTTTACATCACTTAGGGGGCAAATGAAGCTTCCCCCTTTATCAAATGGAAAAACTGTGTTTTTGAAAACCCCCAAAAAGGCGGGAAAAAAGAAAGCTCATCTGACACTGCTTCATCTTTCCAACGGGGTGCCCAGGGCGCAGTTTTTTAAAGGGTGAGCAGAGTCGTTTTACAATCTTATTTTCCTTTTTTCCATCTTATTTTTAAAGATGCTTCTTGGAATCATTTAAGATTTCATCAACCCCAGAAACGAAAAGGCCCTCTGTATGATTTTTGAAAAAGGGTTTTTGAACTACGTATTTTATGTTTTTTCCCCTTTATTACTTTCGTAAATTTAAAATTATCTTCATTCCCTTATTGCTCATAAAATCTAATTTTATTTTTTATAAAAAGACTTTTAATTTGGGATTTTCCCAAATCCCTTAGTTTTTGCTTATTTTTCATTTTTCTTGTTTTATCAAAGGATATTTACTTTTCATTTTAAGGGGGCCCCCAAGCTACAAAATGAAATTAAAAAATATGGTTGTAAAAAAAAGAGGAAAAAAATCGTCCCCGGGGCATTGGGGGGAATTATTTTTCATACACTTGCCTGAGGGCCCCCTTTTTTACCCTGGGAGCCAAATTCGAGGGAAACATAGCGTAAACGTATTTTTTTTGAATGAAGCAAAATTTGTTGTTTTTAAAAAGAGTGTGATTGGTCGAATAAAATGACCAAAAAAAAATATTGATTTATTTTTTTGGGAAAAAACGTACGCCATTTTAAACTTTCGTTTTCCCCAAACATGTGAATTTAAAAAAACAGGGGATATTTGTATTTTCGCTTTGGGTTTGGGAGTGGGGTTTTTTTTAAATGCCCCTTTCCTGTAAATTTTTTTGTTATCGAAATGAAAATTTCCCCTTTTTCTTTTTTAAAACAATTTTTTAAAATTTTAAATTCATTTTCTTTTAAACATGAAAACGGGTCCCCTTTTTTATATATATTTGTATGGGAAAACTATATAGCCGCTGATAATCACATACTTTTTATCAGCCCGCTGGTATATCATATATTTTGTATATCAAAGTATTCTGTAAAACTTTTGATCGGAGGCCTGTATGGTTTTTTAAAATTTATCTTTTGGTTTAAAAAAACCGCCGAGAAGGCCTCGGGGAGGACCACTGGGTCAACATGGTCCGGGATCAACTGTAAGAGCTGACCCCGTCACAAAAAGTTTTTGCGAAAAGGGGCGTGCCATAGGAGCTAAACTATGAGATTTGGGGAAGTTTTTTGGCTTTGCCCCGGGCCTTTTCCCCTTTTGGCCCGGGCCCATTTTGGGGATAAAAAGGGTGAAAAGCGGCTTTTTCCTATGAATTTGATGCTGGGGGATAGTGAGGTCACGACCTAAAATAAAGTATAACATAAAGGAAAATAGAAAGTTACTTGACCCCTTTTTTAGCCTGTGTATTTTTAAAATGGAGGTCATTTGAGGGGGAACCCCCGTTCCTTTAAGGACCCCATAAAAATCTGGAATCAATCGTTAACTAAATTCTTACTGGGTTTCCCGGGCAAAAGCGTAAAGTTTTCCAATATTTGTAAAAGGGTTTTTTTATTATATAAACCCAATTTACATTGTTATTTTTGTGGTTTTTCCGCTACTGAATTAAAATTTAAGCGAGTGCTACGCAGTGGTCTCAGTCACCCCCCACCCAATGGTAATCATCGGCGTTCTTCGGCGGCCACAAGCTAAATCTAATAAATATTTATGCAAAATCACCGATATTTTTTGTAAATGCTTCTCGTGAGTCGTGGCTACACCATCTAGTAGTGGCTAATTGAACTAATGAAGTGACATTTTTTTTTCTTTCTTTCTTTTCGCTACTAAACACTGATTACGTAAATAGAAAACATGCTACATCATATTCTTCATTACAGAAAAGTATTTAAAATCAAAACCGTAGGAGGACTTCAAAAAATACATGGATACTTTACCTTTGTGTGTGTGTGTGTGTGTGTGTGTGTGTGTGTGTGTGTGTGTGCGTGCGCGCGCGCGCGCGTGTGTGTATTGTCTATAGATAATTGGTGATGCGTAATAAAACATATTCTTCGCTATTATTATTCCAACTCGTGGCGTTGCTCTGAGAAGACGCATCCATGCGGTCATATATTATCTTGATATTTTTTTGAATTAATAAAATTACTTTTTTTTTTTTTTTTCGTCAGAACCAAATATTGATTCAATAAACAGGAAATATGCTATTACAATTAACATGAGGCAAAACAGGCTACAGTGAATACATGGATGATTGTGTGTATGTGCTGAAGAACTGAAGTTGTTTAACATTTTATTTAGAAACATTAGTTTTACAGCTCATGCACATTTTGAACCCCTTCTCGTGCAATATATAGCATGTAGTTGACAGAAAAAAAAAAAAAAAAAAAAAAAAAAAAAAAAAAAAAAAATATATATATATAATATATATATATATATATATATATATATATAATATATATTATAACATATATATACATAACTGTCGCGATGGTCCAGTGGCTACAGCACTGGACTCCGACCCTCATGGTCCATAGTTTTAATTTCCTACCACGGCCTGTACTCCGACTTTTGGTTCGATCCTGATCTCACGGCGAGAAAACAACATATCGCCGTTGAGAAGTCAAACGCAAGTGTCGCCCCAGTGGTAGCCCGCCAAGCCGCAGTTAGGAAGGGCATCCAATCAGGCAAGGCGGTACTGCCAAAATGACTCTCAATAATAAACTGTGAGGCCTAGATCCCGCAGTGGAATGAATGGCTGTTGAACAAACATATATACATATATATAGTATACATACATATATATATATATATAGTATATATATATATATATATATATATATATACATACATATAACATATATATAAGTGTATATAATATATATTTTTTTTTTTTTTGGGGGGGGGGCTTCAGTGAATCGACTAATTGGTAGGATGCTTATTAATTTCGAAATATTTTTACTATCAGTTTATTTGTAAAAGAATATAGTAGTAATTGTAGAAAAGAAAGACCAATAGTTGGGGCAGCCATACTTATAATAAAAACAATGTATCGTTATTCAAATCCTTGTCTAATCCTCTTGACAGAGATGATGTGCTTATGTCAAGTCTCGGTTTCGTCCGTAACACTTTCCTTTCCCTTTTAGCATGATCTATTAGTAATTGGGAGGTCCTATCATTAGCTGTTTCCCAAACAATGACGATATTCGCCCAAACATTTTTCAGCTGGTTTGCTTGGCCGCGGAAGGGTTTCCATGTGGTTTTGGTCACCGAACCACTTCGTAACTACCATTGGACGTGTGTACTGATCAGTTATCTTACACGAATATGATTGTTTCTGGGAAGGCCAAGGCATAGCAACGTACTAATGGAGGAAATATTTCCTCTAACAATTCAAATTATTTGTCTAAATTGAATCTCCGGAGAGTTCTCCAACACCATGCATGAAAATCCACCCCCACTAATACAGGTCACATGGCCACCCCGCCATTTCATAGATATTTTCTCAGTCACATCTGAAAAGTAAATAATGATAGATAACTATAACATCAAGTATGACGTATAGAGCACTAGCATGTCCCAATCATATAGTTATATAAAAAAATAACTGAATTAATCTATGAATAAATTGAAAAAAAATATATATTTTCACCTGTTATCTCAAATCCAACAATGGACTTCCCATGCGCTCTCCGCAGACTGCTGAGCGAACTGGAGGCGACGTTGGCGATGCCTTTTTTTTCGCCCTTTTCCTTTGTAACGTTCTGTGGTGAATCCCAAGTAGTTGTTTCCTTTCACTGTGCTGCTTGTTAGCGGGAGCTGAAGTTGCATTGTGAAGGGAAATCCAGAATGAGGGCGGTCGGTCAATGTGGCCCTCTTCCTCCTATAGTATTCACCTGCATACCATCGACGGGGGATATCTGGCTCTCTGGTTATTTCACTGGGAGATTAATTACTTTCCCTCGCAAATGATGCGGCCTCTATTTGCAATTTCATATTGCCTTGCACCCATCTTGAAAAAGGTGTCAGCTGACAGGACTGGCAAAACCGTAGAAGTTGCTGCGTTCGCCTAGCCCCTCTTTCTCTCTCTCTCTACCTTGTCTTGTTTGTTTGTTTGAATTTTTTGACATCGACCAGCGGCATATGACCATGTTAACAGTGCCAGCCAAGATCATTTTAAACCAATGGATCTATTCATTATTTCAATCTATATAAAGTCATAAAGTTTTGTCTCCCTTAGAAAAGTGATCACTTTTCATCATTATAGGATATTTGATAATGTAAAATTCTATATTTTTAATTCTGAAATAATTCTCTATTGTTTGAGTGCATACCATTAAAAGGTTGGTGGATGGTAAGATTGGTGTTCCATCGGGGGGACCATGGAAGAAATTCTTTTCTATATAGGAGTGAGGTAGGTTATTTTAGAGGCAACTGACCCAGGACGGGCCAACACTACCTCCTGCCTTTTTACTTTCCTGTGTCCCACTGTTCGATGTTTTTTTTGACTTTGTTAGTCAATTTGGGGGTTGGTCCACTCACTTTGCTATAGATGTATTTTTGCTTTGATAAAAGAACAAAACACCTGAGATATGTACAGATTATGTTAAGGTCCAGATTCCAGTCGACTCGGCTAATTTGTCAGACTGTTCATTGCCATCCCATACCAGTGGGGCCCTGGTACCCATATTATCTTGATTGATTTGTTGGAAACCATGTAGCTTACGAATGATGCTACCCAGTAGTTCTTTTTAGTGGTTTCTAATGATTAATGGCTTTAATTGAACTTAATGAATCAGAAAAATTGACTATTTTATCGTGGGTGGTAAATAGGGGAAAATCTAAATCTTTATCAATGGCAAAAATGTCGACAAGAAAGATCGAT
Source organism: Penaeus monodon (assembly GCF_015228065.2). Taxonomy (NCBI): domain Eukaryota; kingdom Metazoa; phylum Arthropoda; class Malacostraca; order Decapoda; family Penaeidae; genus Penaeus; species Penaeus monodon. Next base: position 95,394 of record NW_023657647.1, read on the forward strand.
GTATGATTCGCACTCTGAACTTCAATTCACATTCAGTCGACCATACACCAATACCCACACACTCATCGTTTTGGAGCTGCCAGTATATATATGAAAAAAGGGAGATGTTTTATAAGGATCTCTCTGAAACTTTAGCATACCCCTACCTTCGGCGCCATGGGGCCTTTCCTTATGGAAACCGTTCAATCCCGCCCTTCCATGATTGGAAAAAAATTTGAGTTTGCCATGGTGCTGCATTGAATGAACCAGAGATCTATGGTAGAGAGATCTATTCGACCTTTCTCGATGAGGTCGTGGAGTCGCGTGGCAAAGGCCTATTAGGATGGCTTGGGTCTCGAGCCACCTTTGTATTTGAGTCAGAGGGAGGTACTTTCCCGACTCCAACCCCAAGACGCTCGATGCAAGTAGATTTCAGAGCTCCAAGACACACATGCAAACATTTTGCTCAACATCCAAACCCTTCAAAATTTAGTTCAATGCCGAGCCATACACAATTGACCCAAAATCACTTTAGACCTAATAAGGGTTTTTTATAATATCATCCAAGACATTTTATCAGCTCCCCATTTATTACCAGAAATGTACTTTAATAAATTTAGTGCTCTTTGACATTTATACTTTAACTGACCAATGTGGTCTTTTCAATTAAGTCTACGATAAAAGAAAGACCAAGAAATCTAGCAGAATTTTGATTAGGTACGGGGTTTGATTGTCTAGAGATAGCCTGATGTTCGGTTTCCTCTTATGTGAAAAAAATACTCCAATACTCTTTCATATCGAAAACTTAAAACCCCACTGGAGGCCCCAGTTGTGAATCTTATCCATTGCCAGTTGAATGCGTTTTGCCGAGAATTCTGCATTTTTGCTGAATACCATAATGCACAATCATCGCGTACAGTGAGTATTTAAGATTCTGAGGGGGAGCTGGTAAAGTATTGATCATACATAGAAATGATGTTGGCAACAAGACACTTCCTTGGGGAAACCCCTGTCTTCCTGGATAAAAATGTCCGAAAAAGTGTTTACTGCGGTAAAAAGTTTGATAGAGAAAGTTCTGTCAAAATGAAATTTGAAAAAAACAAGACAAGTTTCCACATAACCAAAAGCATAAAATTTTCTGAGTGGCCACATTGCCATGTCATGTTGTAGGCTTTTTTTATATCTAAAAATACTGAAATCAAAAGTTCGTTTTTGACAATTCCCTCTTTAAATAGTTTTAGTAGTTGATCAAGAGTTTAACATCCCTTTCGGAAGCCGCACTGCTCTTTTTATTTATTTTTTGGTGCGGAAGGCATTCTTGTTGTGTCGCATGAATATTAAATAAAAAAAAGAAGGTGATTGCTTCCCAACGAGTCATCAATGGTGTGCCACAAGCACTTTGCTGCTATTTATGAAGAGACCAGTGATAGGTGAATAAAGTTCAAAAACCGGTATTATCGCATCGGACTACCATAGCTCAGAAGGACCAGATCGGAATCATTAATCAACTTAACTACTTGGGTCACCTCTTCCATCCCCCCACAGGGACCCCATAACATATGAGTATTAAAAAAACTAATTCATTTTGAAGCAGACTATCCTGAGGAGCAAAAAGCTCATCATAAATTACCATATTATCAGGTGACAGTAAACTGAACATGTAGTCAGATATGTATTACTGATTTTAATTTGCAGGGAACAAACTACAAAGTAGAAACAATTGCCACTGAGTAAAAAAAGAGGTTTTGGTGGATGTACATGGTGACTCCGCCTCCACCCCTACCCTACCCTCTCAATCCTTCCAACCAGATGATAGTTCCTCAGCGAAACGACCTCATCTGACATGAGGTGGTTAAATGCATTTCTTGGAGAACTATAATATGGGGAACATAAGACGAGGCTAATAATCTGAGGTCTTTTACTTAGTTCTAAATCTTCGAAAATTTTCCATTGTAATAAGGGTTTAAATCGAAGATTACGTTTTATGGGGTTTGTCCACCGGTTTTAATTTCATTTTCTGGGAGGGAGGTTCATCCTCCTCTCCCTCGCTACATAAAGGGCCCCCCATGGTATTTTTTGGGGACAGTAGCCTCCCATGTCTACGTTCCAGCAGATGATCTGTTCTGAGAATAGACCAGAAACCAGGCGAAGCCTAGCAGGAGCCGCCTGGACGAGAAGGGGTGATCCAGATTGTGATTTAGTATCATCCTCTTTATGATGATGATGCTGCTTTTGCTGCGTTGATTCAGCAAATTTTTGAATTGTATTTTCAATTTTTTTATTTGTTTCTTTTAATTCTTTAACCTTTTCCCCTTTAAACCTCTGCAATTTCTTTGATTTTAAGCCGCAAGCCCCCTGATTTGAGCTTTTGGGCACGGGGAATTTGTTTTGTTGCTGCAAATGCATAGGAATTTTTTAGGTTTTTTGGTAAAACCCTTCAACTTTCCTTTTGGTTTTTCAGGGTAACTTTAACATCATGCCCTCTCATGCCCTGCTAAAATTTCAATGTTTTTCTTTAAGCTGCTGAAACCTTTGGCAAAAGCCAAAATTGAGGGGGCCCTCCAAAAAGTATCAACTTGAGGTTTTTTTTCTCAGGTTTTTTCGGCATTGCCATATCTCCAACCCCTTTTGCCGCAAGAAAATTTACTGGAAATTTTTAAATCTTTTTGCATCAATGGGTGGGGCCCCAAATTTTTTTGGCTTATTGCCATCTATAGTTTTTTTTAATAAAAGGGTCGCACAATGGCACTTTCGTATCCCTGTGACATACTCGGGAAATTTTACTTGAAAACAAAAATTCCCCAAAAAGTCCCTGCAGTTTTATATTTTCAAGCCCTTTTACCTCCTCCATTGTCCGCAAATCCCCGTTTTAAAAATTACTCCCCCTTTTCAGGTATTAGGGCCAAAATAATAGTTACTTTAACTTTCAAATCATGAATCTGCATCCCTTTAAATTTAAATCATTAACCTGGGGGGTTTGAATTTTACTTTTTTCAGGAGGCCAACCCTCTCGAAAACTACCCCCAAAATCGATATAATATATTATATAAATATATAAATATAAAAAATTAATATATATATATATAAATATAAGGGGATTTTAAAATATATATAAAATATATACAAAACATATATAAATACATATATATATATAAAAATATAATATATAATATATATATTTTTATTAAAAAAATAAAATTTCATAACACCACACAAAAAACCCCCAAAAAAAAACACACACACACACACAACAAACACAAAACACACACACATATATATATTATATAATATTATATATATATATAAAATTTTAAAAATATTATATGGATGTAGGGATATAGGTTTTGTATAATTTATAAGCAAAACGAAATATATGTATATTTTATGGTTTTATACATGGTGCATATATTTTTTATATTTAAATTATATATATTTTATATGGTACATATATAAATATATAAAAAAACCAAAAAAAAAGGGAAAAACCCCGACCCCACACAAACCCACAAGTTTTGTTTTGGGGGTTGTGTTGTGTGCTATGTATACATATATATACATATACATGGGTATAAATGTATATGTCCCTTTTATATTTATTTTATATATGTTTAAATTTTTACATATATATTATTTTTCTTATACACGAAATACATATATGTATATTATATTTTAAAAATATAATAATATATATATATTAATAAAATTAATATTATTAAAATAATGTGTGTGTGTGTGTTTTGTGTGTGTGGTGTAAAAATTTTATAATTTTATAAATTTTTATATGTGTATATCTACATAAAAATATATACATATTAAAGTGTGGAATGCCCCAAAGCGTTTTGGGATGTGTGGGGGTGTGTTTTGGGGTGTGTGTGGGGTTTGTGTGTTTTGGGGTGTGTGTGTGTGTTTTGTGTGTGTGTGGGGGTGTGTGTTGTATGTGTGTGTGGTTTTTGTGTTTTTGCGGGTATATGCATTATAATATGTATATTTTAATAATATATATAATAATATATATATATATATTTTTAATTTTATATATGTATGTATGTATGTATAGATGACAAATATACATTGTGGGATAAAATTCATATATTTATTTAAAATTATATATTAAAAGCAAATATGTGTTTGTGTGGGTCCTATTAATAAATATATAATTTATAAAATATATATAATATATATATATTATGTTGTTTTGTGTGTGTGTGGGGGTGTTGGGGGTGTGTGTGTGTGTGTGCGTGTTTTTTGGTGTGTGGTGTGGGGTGTGGTTTTGTGGTGTGGAGTGTGTGTGTGTGTGTGTGTGTGTGTGTGGGTTGGGGTGTGTGGTTGTGTGTGTGTTGTGTGGGGCATGT
>NW_023657648.1:0-26889 GCF_015228065.2 Penaeus monodon
CTCTTCCTTATTATTTTTCTCATCATCTTCACTATCTCCTCATCATCATTATATCATTTTCATTGCCATTATTAAGTTTCATTATCCTTACTGTTGTGTCCCGAGCTATTATATAAAATCCGTAAATAAAAATCAAGATAACATTATAAGGATCAGTGTCCTTCACGTAAATCACAACATAAGTTTCTATTTGATCTGTAACTGTAGATAAATATAATTCGCGTGACTCAGTTATAGTAAAATTTTTCGGTGCGCTGATATGGCAGTTCCACTCGCTTTTCGTGTAACCTCTCTCGGAGCGTAGTCCCTTTAAATATAACAATATATATATATTAGAAATTTATATATATATATAATATATATATATATAAAATATAATATTTATTATATATATATATTATATATTATATATATATATATATATATATATATTTTAAATATATATATATATAATGACGTTTTCGTAAAATATTGTTTTGAGATTTTAGGCAGTATGGTTCCATTTGGAGTAGTGCTTTAATAACAATGTATTATTATATTATATATATAATATTATTAAAATATATTATATATATATATAATATTGTATACATATATATATTATTAATATTATATATATTAAATATATTATATATATTATATATAATTATTCTTTCTAATATTATGTTTGATTTAAGGCAGTAGGTATAGTATTTCATTGTGTTTTTTTATTTTTTACTTATCATTATTTTATTTATTATATTAAATTATTATTGTTTCATTATTTTTATATTATTATTATTATTTTTAATTTTACCTGGTAAGAAAATTTTTCTCGTTCTTTAACGCCCATCATTGACTCAGGTAATTATTTAATTTTTCTTTGGGATTAACTGAAGAGTTATTTTCTAAACTTTGAAAAAGTTCATTATTGTAGATAATTGATACAAATTCATTTTGTACACATTAATCAATAATAAATCTTTGGCAATAAAACTGAACTTTGAACATTTTGGTTCATATGGACTATTCCAGATGCCTTATGACGTCAATTTTTAAAACAGGCGTAGAAATATTAAACACGTATCTAATTAGTAGATAAACAAAATCTTTTATCAGACACTAAGGTTTATTTTTTATACATAAACCATTAAGTTAAGTCATTTCCCCTTTGATTGTAAAATATTAATCTCGTTAAGAGATTTTGATGGCGGATTTCACTAGATTTAGAGATTGTTTATTTTTTGTAGATAAACCTCAGTATTAACCTTATAAGAATTGATATCTGAATTTCATCTGAATACTGATTCTTCGGGAATTTAAAAAAAATATTTTAAATTGCCCTATTGAATCAAATTTGTCTAAGGTTTATAACAGCATTTCCTAGCGTTTTTACCTTCGTGCCTTCGTGATAATACTGGGTGTTCCATAATCCTTAAACAAACACAAAAACAACACCAAACACACACACACACACACACACACACACACACATACACACATTACTTCATAAATCAAATGTATCTTTTTGTCATAATTATCATATTAGGTAAAAGCAATTTGTCTCAATTACATTAATAATTTTAGAAATTATATATTTTCCTGAATCTTATAGTATCCCTATATGATAGTAACAGTTAGAATATATCACGTGAGTGAAGAGGGGTTATACATGTAAACCAGCGATGACAGATGAGTTACTGAGGGACTGTTGGAATCCATCCATTCGGCTGCATTCCTCGAGTGAATCACTTCGTTGCACACGAATTGTATAATTCCTGTCTTCTTAACCACCAGATCACGTTGGTTAGTTTTATTTTTTATATTTTTTTATAGCTGTAAGATTATAAATTGTCTTTAGGATTTTAAAAAACCCTATATATATATATATATATATATATATATATATATATATATAATATATATATATATATATATTATATATATATATATATATATATAATTTTATTATATCTATATATTAATACATATATATATATATATATATTCATATATATAGTATATATATATTATATATATATATTATATATATATATTACAAGCATGATATATTTTATATATATATATATATATATATAATATATTTTATGTCTATATATGTGTGTGTGGGGTGTTGTGTGTGTATGGTGTGTGTGTGTGTGTGTTGTTTGGTGTGTGTTTTGTGTGTGTGTTTTATGTGTGTGGTTGTGTGTGTGTTTTTAGTGTGTGTATGCATATATAATATATTTATATAATATATATATATATATATATATATATATATATTATACTATATATATATATATATAGTATATATATATATAACATATATGTATATATATATATATATATATATAATATCTATATATATATATATTATATATCATATTATATAATGTTATATAAAATATAATTATATATATCTTAATATATATATACATATATATATCTATATATTTTATATACTATATATATAATATATTATATATAATATTTATAATATTCACACACACCCCACACATATGTGTGTGCAAAATATACTTTTCTATATATCTGTACAAGTCACTAGTATTCAAACATTTATTTTTTGCTATACATTCTCACAGCTAGCTTGTCCGCCAAGTGACCTTTCTTCGTGACATTTTCTATCCTTGCGAATTTCAGAGGTAATTATCTGATACGTCACCTGGGCATTCCATTTAAAATCTCTTTCATTAGGGCCAGACCTGACCTGACCCAACTACGCGTGGAAGAATCGGCTTTATTAAGGAACCCGCTGGCTAGACATAACATGCGCTGGTTGGCAACTAGAATGCACCTCTGAGATATAAAACCAATATTTCGTCTGAAGAAACAGACAGGATCTGTGCTCCTTGTAGGAACTTACCATGTGCTGCTAGCTAAGTTTTGTAACTGTGTGAAATATCTATACTCTATTTTCTTGCTATATTTTGTGTGTGCCATATATATATGAACTTGTAGAATATATGATTTATTCGTGAACAATTCATCTGGAATTTACCCTATATGGATGGCTGTGTGTTCTTTCTCGTAACACATTCGTCACACATAATGGTGCCAACGGCGGGATCCCTATACAGCTGCATTACATGTATTGGTACCATCAATTGAATATCGATAACTCGTCATGGCAAAAGAAACGATGAAACGCCACGTGTCTACAGTACAAGAATTCACAATTTTCCAAATTCGCCGTTCCATAGTTTTCTAAGATGTCTACCCTTTTTCCACTAAAGGTGTGTTCGCTTTATAACAGTTGCATACTTTTCAGATGGCTGAAGTATTTCTTTTAGGCATACCCGTCTCATTCCCGCTCGGATTTTGTCTTCCTCTTCCTCCAAGCGAAGTTCATTCCCTATTTTCTCATTACTTTCTTTCCGAAAGGGGGGGGAAGGGTCACCTGCATTCTTTTTCATGCGACATAATTTTTATTTTTTAAGAGACTGCGATAATATTGTTACTATTACTGACTACTGACGGTATATTATGCATTTCCCTCAACTATAATGAACTTTTGCTCGGGTCAATATGTCACCCATGAGCTCTTGCATTTACCAAGAAATATCTACTGTTATTTAATATCCTTTTATAATTGCTTAATCCTAATTTTTTACTGAAAATTCTCGCCTCTATGAAATTTTTCTATCCCCTAATTTCCTTCCCTATAATGCCTCTAATCTCGCTGAACATTTTCATACTGTTTAGGAAATTCGAAAATGTTTCATTATTATAATTATGGTATCGGATGTGAAATCACAGATATCTATAAGATTAAATTTTTACTTAATTCTTACTTCAGTGTTTATGCTATTGCATTTTCTCTGCTGCATCCCAGTTATTTCATTTTGTTGTAATGTGAACTATTGTACGCAAAAATCTCTTTTCCCTTAGTGCCTCCCACATGTCATACGGTCCAATCTAACTTATATCAGCGGATTTTAATGTAAAGTGTAACTTCTGTCACATCTTTGCTTTTTCGCTTTGCGGTCTACTTTCTATTGCTATCATTATCTATAAAACAATTTTTTCTACAGCACCGTGTCACATTGTGATTTGCCGTGCTTATTATTACACGTATTTTTACGATTTCACTGTGTTAACCTCGTCACCCGAGCTTTAACTATGTCACGCCCCTTTTTAGTGATATTACCTACAACGTAATCATTGTCATTTTTCTTGATATACTAATTAGGTTACATCGTCCATCATTCTCAGACCTCTCCTCTGATATTTACTTTTCAATCATTTACGGTCTATCGCGACGCCGTATAATAATAATAATAATAAGAATAATAATAATATATACTGATATGATATATATGATACTGAATTAATGATTGATATGATAATAATATGATAATATAATGATAATGATCATGCTAATGATATGAATAAATGATATGATAATGCTAAATTAATAATGCTAATGCTAATGAATGAAAAATAAACGACTAAATAACAATACATAATAATAATAATCATACTAATATTAATACTACTACTAATGATATTTATAATTATAACTATGATAAAAAGTTATCATATCTATATGTAGCTTTAAGCCAAGATAAGTTTAACTACTTCTGCTGCTCTGAGAAGTAAAGCTTTACTATATGCCTCTTAACGTGCCATGCAACTTATACCCTTATCCACAATTAAACATATGTGTAACAAGTTATTCTGCGAATTATTGGGTCTATGTGTTTTTGTGTGCGCGCACACACACACAGTATTAAGCACCACTGCTCAGTTCAGAGATTCTTCAGTGTTACGACATTGGTCTCCGACCAAATGCCTGACTTTCGTGTCTGACGAAAAAAACGGATCCTGCCTCCTCCACTACTTACCTTCTGCCTAGCTTGGGTTGTAACGTGTGACATCGATACTCCTGTGTTGTTATGTCATCTTAAAATAATTTTTTTTTCTGTAACATTACTGACCTTTTTACTTGTAATATTCTAACGATATTAAAACGTAGATTTGATTTAGGCGAGAACAGTTCTCTAGTTTTCATTATATGGAATGTTGTGGTCATCTTCCTTAAGACACTCACATCACACACCACACAACACACCCACACACACACACACACACACACCACACCCACACGCACACACACACACACACATACACACACCACACACACTCACACATATACATATATATATGTCCTGTGTTGTGTGTTGTGTGTGTGTGTGTGTGTGTGTGTGTGTGTGGTGTGTGTGTGTGGTGTGGGTGTGTGTGTGTGTGTGTGCGTGTGTGTGTTATGTATAATATATATATATTATATATATATCTTATATATATATATATATTCATATCTCATATATAATATATATCTATATATAGTATCTTATATATAGATATCATTATCTGCCCTATAAATATATATTATATATATAGATATAATATATATATATATATATATTATATATATAATCATATATACACATATATATTATATATATATTGATATATATACAAGAATATATATATATATACATATATTATCTATATATATATATAATATATATATATTATCTATATCCATATATAATATATATAATATATAGAAAGAAAAAAAAAAAAAAATAAAAACAATAATATATATATAATATTATATATAGAGATATTATATATTTAATATGGTATTATATATATGTAGTACACACACACCACACCCAACTATAATATATATATATTATATATATATATATTCTATATATATATATATCCATACATACATACCATACATATATATATATAAGAGTATATATTTATTATAGATATTATATGATGGGTGTGTGTGGTTTGTGTGTGTGTGTGTGTGTGTTATGGGTGGGTACTTGCATGTGATGTGACGATGGTGTGTACCTAGTGTTTTACATGCTGCATACCTTCTACTTGCGCTGCCACGACTGCTTTTCTAGTGCGGCATAAGCTTCCTCTGCCAGTTCACAGCCTCTCCATCATCGACCCTATAACGGCACCCGTGCCTTGCCTGCGGTGTGGGGGCTTGAGGTTCAAGATCGGGGGACCGTCCAAGGGCTACCCATACTGGAGGTGAGACAAAATGGCTTCTGGGTGTACCAAGACCTATGAGAACTCTCCCACGTGTAGTTTGCTGTGCGTGGCATTCCGTATTTACGCAGGAGGACAGGAATCCGGGAGGTTGAGCATGCTCACGCTGCACCCTGCAGCTAGCGACACACCTCTTTTGTCCCTATTATGGTTAGACCGGTGACTTGATCAAGGCCCAGTAGTCATTGGCTGGTCCATATGTCCTAGGTCTAAGCAGGCACTATCAGTCGGTAGCGCATAGGCCCGCGACTAGCCTCAGTACTGCAATAGGCCTGCGTGTAGTTCCTCTTAACCCCTGTGCTGTTGGGGATTTTGACCTGTGGCTGTTGGAGATTTTGAGCCCTCATTGGACTCCATGGTGGTGGGGGAGGGGGGGGAGGACAATTACGCTTTTCTTTTTGTATGTTCCTACAATTTACAAGACTAGCTTTCTCCCTGACTACCTACGCAATCCCCTGGCCATTCCCTCTGGAACAGCACAACTCACTTTGGAACCTTTTCACTTCCAAAGGGCAATATGGGAATTGCAATGATTACTGGAATCTCAAACGAGGTAAGAAGGGGAAAAGTCCTCAATCCTTAAGGAAATCTACCTGGTAATAGTGAAGTATTTCATATAGTACGTACCTCGTGTGAAGACTTTGATGGTGTTCCTCATGGTCATTCATATTTTAAAGTACATCAGAAATAGGTGAAATATGGCACGTGATCCTCGCTCACCCTGAGCGAGATGGTAGCCTGATAGTTGATGGTTCGTAACCAGATGCGGTGACATCTACATGCGATATCCGGGACTTCTTGGGCTTAGTTCATGTTCTCCTCACAAAACAGTCAATCAGTGTAAGGGAATTGTCTATTCCCCGAACCTGATCGATGTAGCTGAGAAGAACAGTGTTAGACGAACTAGGAAAATTTTAATGTAGTAGCAGTAAAACTTTTTAAGAGAAAGTTGATGGTTGGACATTCAATACCAGCTCATCCTTCTAACTGTAACATTAGTCCTTCCAAATTGTTAAGTTGGCATGGTACCATCTCAAGGTAAAGGCCATATGTGCCCAACCCTATGCCAGTGCTTCACTGCGCAGGGTTATGGGCATGGAGCCATTCTTGCTGTTTTAAAGAAATGGACAACCAAAGTATGTTAAAGTGCTGTACAACAGGTCATCAAGGAGATAAACTGTCCAGTCAATATGCTGTTACCACTACAAAGAGCGTATGAAGCTTCTTCAAAGCATGTCAAAAGGTACAAATTTAGATAAAGAAGTATCCGTAATAGGAAGCAAGGTGAGATAGTTTTTTCAGAGGTCAAAGTGACATGCTGTGTGCTGTTTGCACACCGGTAGGTCCATTTGCTTTGTTCCCATCCTCCTTCCCACCACCCGTGTTCTCCACACACTCTGCACTTTCCTTTAAACCTCAGTACCCAATTGTTGAAACTGCCTCTGGTGAATTGTTCCCCTAATGGAGTGGAGGCAGGGGTCTATTGATGAGATCTCCCAAGTAAGGTCTTTGTTAGCCACACAGTTAAGCTCCAGAGGCCTCAACGTGGGAAAGCTTCAGCTGCCACCACATCCACGGGTCCTCCTCTGCTAGCAGAATCCCCTGAGCGCAGCTCAGGTACGCCCTTTGGCCCAGGAAAAGGCACCCTAGCCTGTTCAGAAGCTCCTCTTAAGAGGTGGGGTCACTAGAGCCATCCGGAAGGGCTCCATTTCTCTCAACATTGCAGCTCCTCTGCCACCATCTTCCACAGGGGACTCCACTGCTAGGCGAATGCCCTGACCTAAGGCTCAGTATGCCTTTCGCCCGGAAGGAATCCCCTGAACCCTGTTCAAGACTCCCTCAGCGGGTCCTCTGGAGCCACCTTGAAGGGCTCCGGGGCCTCACGGTGACGCCCCAGCTCGCATGAACTTCCACAGGGGCCCTCCTCTGCTAGACAGACTGCCCCTGAACCTAGGCTCGGTACATCCTTTGCCCATGCAAAGAAATCCTGATCCTGTCAAAGAAGCCTTGGAACTAGTCCACGGGTAACACCTTAAAAGGTAAGCCCAGGATTTTGGAAAGGGCAACTATGGTGTGGGGCAAATCTTGACCTAGGTGCTGCCAAACCCTATGACAGTATCTGAAGACCTGGATATCCTAATCTGTCAGGGAATTCATTCAATGGGAAGAACTGCAACTCTAATAGCTTCATGTAACCCAGTTTGTGTAAGCCTACAAGAGATTATGACCAGATAAAATCTCGATTTCTCTGAAGGATTCCAAGTTCAAGCCGATTGTGGACATTTGACAATGGACCTCATGAGGAGTACAATATGTACATCAGGATATTCCCCTTCCAGGCCATCCCTGCAGACACACTGCAGGTGAAGGCTGTGAGAGATAGGCTTGACACTGTTGCACCCATCTACCTTCCTCAACATAGATGATTTGGAGAAATTCTACTTTGGCAGTTGCCCATCCATTTCTACCTTGGGAGATTTCATGGTCGGTATCACCGACCTTGTGTCACCCCGCGGAAATACCCTTGGGTCCTTGTTCTTAAGAGTAATCATTTTACTGAGCAGTAGACACTGCCCCACCCATTTCCAAATTCAAACTGGGACATTCTCCAATATATACCATATCGTAGGCTCACCTATTCACAGTTGAATCTTCACTTAGGCCGTTATGGAATACTTGCATGGAAGGAACACCTTCCAATACTTTTGGAGGGTTGAATGGTATCCTGTCATGGATTGCAGAGATCGACTTGAACATCTGAATCTTTTTAGTTCACTGCATATCGCAACTGTGAATGATATCCCAAGTGTTCAAGATTCTGTTATCACTTCACATCACCGAATTCACCTTGCAATGAAGCTCCATTCCAAAAGTACGGGCATACTGTCAACCTCCAGTACGCAATGGTGTTCTATGATGCCACAAGCTGTCAGAGAAAGAAATCTGCAATAAAGGCAATTGAAACGACGCCCCAGCATTGTCCTTGATCATTCAAATGACAAGCAAGGCCAGACGCATGCTAAAGGAGCTAGACAGATGTCGTGGAGAAGGTATGATCTCATCGATTAACTCTTGGAACCCTCTTACATGGATATGGGACAAGGTGTCATATATTGCGGAAAGAGCATATACATGTCACTCACCTGTTCTGGAAGATAGGATTGCATAGATCTCACGACAAAAAAAGATGTTGTCAATGAGCTATCTAAATTCCATTGCAGAGTGTCCTCTGTACACTTGCTCGATTCTCCACTCTTCGGCTGAACAGGAACGCCCCAGCATTCTGAGACATAGAACTGTAGCAGACTTTTCCGAAACTTGCCATTTTTGTGAAAGTATTGACTCAAGAAGATGAGATGATATTCCATACCAATGATATCTCATTTACCAGGGTCATAAATTTTTCAGTATCAATAATCACGCTCCATATTGGTTTTCAACCCCTGAGATAGCTGATCCTATGGTAGGAGACTGAGGAATCTGTGAGTCTTAATCGAATCTCCTAAGGTTCTGGCTGTTGAATTCCCAATTACCCCCACTTGGACTAATCAAGTTGAGCTGTCTTGGTATGGAATTGGAGGAGAGAGATCCGAAGCAGAAGTCAGAGAGCAGTTCTTCACCACATTTCTTATATATTGTGACCTCTTGTGGTGCCTTGCAAGCAATCAGATACTAACTCATCACATTCAGTAGTGAGGAGGTTCAAGATTGGCTTGCACTGTGTTTCCAACACGTACAAAGATAAATTCTATGTTTGGTGCCGTAGTGCCATGTTGGGATAAGTGAGAATGGCAAGCTCAGTCCTTTCCACACGACCGGAAAGACCCAGCATCAGGGTTGTCTTCGCGATAGATGGAAGGAGACAATTGCGAGAGATTAGAGATGACCTTGGTAGCTGGTGACCAGCAGCATCACAACCGAAAAATATAAGTTTATTGAACAAGACTAAGATCAGGCACACAAGAATGACTCATGGTTTGATGATGGCTAGTAACCTTTGTGAGGGATGCCAAGCCATTAACGGTTCACCATGTAGTCCAAAGACGTATGTACTTGTTCCCCCCATATACAACTGAAAATGTATTGGAGGATGGATTGTGACATAGAGGGTCCTTATAAATTTTATTAGGCTATATCTATGCAACAAATTCATCACTTAGAGCATATATATTATATTTTGATTTGATATTTTATTGTTATTTTTTAAAATATTATTGATTAGATTTTTTAAATTTTTAAATATTTTTAATTTTCTAGCTATCAGGTATTCACCACTAATAGCTTAATGTTTGACACGGCAGATACTGGAGAGGTTCCCGGATATGACCAGATTTCAGGACTTTGGGCATGTAGTGGACCATTCATCCATGCTAAAGGAGACTGTTTAAGTCAAGAAGAGATTTCCAGAACTAGGTAGTGTAATTCAATATTCCTGGACTGTCATACCGGAAGTTATTAGATCATATTGTCTGGCAGCAGGGGCATGAATGTGATTAACAACGAGACTTGAGTTTGGTACTCTTTGCAGGAGCGCTATGTGTCTTCAGGCCTTATACTCCTCAGTTTTGCTCTATGGATGCTATCGAACCAAATGCTATCTTGATGCCTATTGTAATTTGTTTGCCAGATCATGGGAATGTGTGTCCTGCCCACAGTCTACCGGACAGCTACACGTGATACAGGCATGGGACTGTGTATTTTTTTTTTATGCGTACACTGGGATCGCCACTTCTGGCAAAAGGGCGACGTAGTACCCTTATGAAAAACAGCTTCCATCTTGGACCAGGGGAACCTCTCCCACGTGTGTTTTGCCGTGTGTGGCATCCCGGGACAGGATCCTGGAGGTTGAGCAATGCCCTACGTTGTGCCTGCAGCTAGCAACACCTCTTTTGGCCTTTATTCTGGTTATACAGGTGTCTTGATCAAAGGCCGGTCAGTCAATCGGCTGTTCAATTATGGCTATGTCCCGCGGGCACTGTTCTGTCAGTAGCGCTACGTCCCGCGACTACCTCAAGACTGTATAGTGGCTGGCGTGTTGTCACTTTGGATCCTTTCCTGCTCAAAGGGCAAGTAATGTAATCGTATGGTTCCTGGGCTCCAAACCAGGTAAGACGGAAGTCCTCCTCAATCCATTAAGGAAATCTTACCTTTGATATGATAGTATTTCATAAGTAAGTACCTAGTAGTGAGACCATTAGATGGTGTATCATCATGGATCTTGATATTTTTGAAGTACAGCGGAAAATAGTTGAGGTTGTCATGTATCCTCGAATCACCACGTCGGATGGTAGCCTATAGTTGAGGTTTTCGTCATCCAAACCCCCCCCCCAGATGAGAGTGATCGTCTGCCTGTGATATCGGACACCCTCGGGGCTCAAGTTTCATGTTCTCCTCCACAAAACACTCAATCATTGAAGGGAATTGTCTTTTCCCGAGACCTGATGAGGTTTCCTAAGAGAACTATAAGAGGACGAGAGAATTTTAAGGTAGTTCAATAAAACTTTTAGAAGAAAATTGACATGTTTGGAACATATCGAAAGACACCCGCTTTTAACATGTAGTCCTCCCAAATCGATTAGTTGGCATGGTACCACATCAAGATTAAGCCATATGTGCCCAACCCTATGTGGTGCTTCCTCTGCCAGGCTTATGGGCACTTAGCCAACTCTTGCTGTTTTAAGGAAAATGGACAACCAAGAGTATGTATAAAGTGTGGTACAACAGGTCATCAAGATGACAACTCTCCAGGTCCAATATGCTGTTACCACTCCAAAGCTCATGAAGCTTCTTCAAAGTAATGTAAAAGGTACAAATTTGAAAAAGAAGTATTGGTAACAAGGAGCTAGGAGAAAGTTAGTTTTCCAGAGGCAAAGCGACATGCCCGTGTGCTGTTTGCACAGCCAGGTAGGTCCTTTGCTTTGGTTCTAGCCCATCCTCCTTCCCACCAACCCTTGCCCTCTGCTGCTTCTTACACCACACACTCTGCCACTTCCTTTAAACCTCAGTCCCCAAATGCTGAAACTGCCTCTGATGAATACCACCAAAAATGGAGCAGGAGTGAAGGGTCTATTGAGGAGACTCCTCCTCCCAAAGTAAGGTCTTTGGAACCATCAGGTGACAGATCCAGCTGCCACCACATCCACAGGGGCCTCCACTGCTAGGCAGAGTGCCCCTGAAGCAAAGGCTCAGGTCCGTCCTTTGCCCAGGCAAAGAAATCCTGAGCGTATCAAAAGGTAGCCTGCGGAAACTAGTTCCTTGGGTAAACAACCCCTCAAAAGATTCTCCCAAGATCTTGGAAAGGGACAGCCTAAAGGTGTGGGGCAAACCTTGACCACAGGTGCTGCCAAACACCTTAAGAACTGGGTACCCTAATCCAATGGAACTGTCGAGGAATTCATGCAAAATGGGAAGAACTGCATCTGATAGCTTCATGTAACCCAGTTTGTGTATGCCTGCAAGAGGTTATGAATAGGGAAAATCATCTGATTTCGCTGAGAGGATTCCAAATTCAAGCCCATTATGGAACCTTTGATAATGGACTTCATGGAGGAGTAGCAGTAATGGTACATCAGGATATTCCCTTCCAGACCATCCACCTGCAGAAAACACAACAAGTGAAGGCTGTGAGAATAGGCTTGACCTGACCTTACACTGTTGCATCTATCTACCTTCCTCCACATAATCTTAACATTGATGATTTGGAAGATCTACTTGGGCAGTTGCCACATCCATTTCTACTCTTGGGAGATATTAATGGTCGGCATCACCTCTAGGTGACACATTGAGCAACCATCGAGGAAGGGCCTTGGAGTCCGTGTTCTTAAGAGTAGATGCATTTTTACTGAACAGTGACACTCCCACACATTTCCAAATTCAAACTGGGACATTCTCCAATATAGACCTGTCAATTGGCTCACCTGATTCACAAATGAATTTCACTTGGCAGGTCATGGAAGACCACTTTCCAATACTTTTACAGTAGGTGAATGATATTCCAGCCAATGGATTGCAGAGATGGCAACTTGAACATGCAGACTGGAATCTTTTTATATCAAGTGCAGTATTCCAAGATCTGTAAATCATTTTCATTGCGTTCAAGATGCTGTTAATCACTTCACATCATGAATTCACCTTGCAGCAGAAGCATCCATTCCGAAAAGAAGAGGGCATTACCGTCGACCTCCAGTACCATGGTGGTCTGATGAATGCCAACAAGCTGTCAGAGCAAGAAAAGCTGCATTAAGGCAGTTGAAATGACACCCCAGTGATGTAACCTTGATCCATTACAAAAAGACCAGAGCCAAGGCCAGGTGAGTGCTTAAGGAGGCCAGACAGACATCATGTAGACAGTATATCTCCTCAATTAACTCTGGGACCCCCTTAGCATGGGTATGGGACAAAGTACGTAAGATTGCTGGAAAGAGCATATCACTGTCACCACCTGCTTTGAAGATAGATGGCATAATCATCACAGACAAAAAAGATATTGCTAATGAGCTAGCTAAATCTATGGCAGAGATCTCCTCTGGAGCATCTTACACTGCCCAATTCTCCACTCTTCGGACTGAACAAGAACAGCAGAATTTCCATACAACTTGCCATTTTTGCGCAAGGAGATGCCGTAAGACTGCTCCAGGAAGTGATGATATTCCATACCAAATGATATCTCACTTACCAGAGACCTCCTAGAAGTTCCTGTTGGGCCTATTCAATAGGATCTATAGGGAGGGTACAGTGCCATCCACATGGAAAGAGGCTATAATCATACCTGTCCCTAAACCTGGCAAGGATGCTTCCACACCAGGAAATTACAGACCAGTTTGTCTCACCAGCTGCATCTGCAAGTTATGTTGAAAATGGTAAAATTCAGGTTGACATGGCTGCTAGAAAAGGAAAACGTGCTTGATCCCATATCAATATGGGTTTAGAAGATTGAGATCGACCACAGATGCACTAGTAAGGATGGAAACTGCTATACAGAATTCCTTCACACCATTGCGTCACATGTTATTAGTCTTTTTTGACCTTGAAAAGACTTACAGTACTACTTGGAAGCATGGTATACTCTTGAAGTTGTATGACACTGGTTTAAGAGGAGCATTACCTACCTTCATACAAAGCTTCCTTGCTAACAGGAAGTTTAGAGTCTGGGTGGGAAACATCAGTTGGAAGGGTCCCACAAGGGAGTGTCTGAAATGTGACCCTGTTTGCCAGTGCTATAAATGACATTGTAAAAGTTGTTCCAAGTTCTGTCTCATCTAATCTGTATGTGGATGACTTTACCCTGTACTGCTCAGGAGGAAGCTTACAGGATGTGCAAGGACACTTGCAGGCTGCAATAAATCAGGTTGTACAGTGGGCAACATATCATGGGTTCAAATTTTCTCCAAGCAAGACCATGGCTATACATTTCCACAAACGAGGAAAATTCCACCCTTCCCTCTATTTAGGAGCAAACGCACTGCAATTTGTCCAAGAGGTGAAGTACTTGGGTCTAGTTTTTGACTCAAAGCTTACATGGATGCCTCACATCAAAAAGTTAAGAATGAAGGCTACAAAAGCACTTAGTATTTTGTGTTACTACATGAGCTTACAAAGGATTCCAGGGTCTCCCACATCCAGATTGGTTTTCAACCCCCTTTAAAATAGCCGATCCTATGGTAGGAGAATGAGGAATCTTGTGGAAGATCTTAATTTAAGTCTCACTAAGGTTCTGGCTGTTGGAATTCCCCAATTCTCCCCATGGACTAATCAAGTCGAGCTGGATTTAGTCGGAATTGGGAAAGGGGAGAGATCCAAAGCAGAAGTTAGAGAGAGATTTCTTCAGCACATTTCTAGGTACCAAGGATCTGATGCAATATATACAGATGGTTCGAAATCTGAAAATGGTGTGGGCTTTGCGGCAGTGAGCAGAAGACTGCATCTGGCAGTCTTTCTCTAGCAGCCTCGATCTTCACTGCAAAGTTACATGCCATCCTTGCAGCAGTTAAGATGACTAGAGTTCTTACGAACCATTCTATTGTGTTATATTGTGACTCTCGTAGTGCCTTGCAAGCAATCTAGAGCTTAACTCATCACATCCAGTAGTGAGGGAGGTTCAAGATTGGCTTGCACTGATGTCAACACGTAAAAAGATAACTCTGTGTTGGGTGCCAGCGCATGTTGGTATCAGTGAGAATGAGCGAGCTGATCAGAAGGCCAAGGCAGCTGCCGCTCAGCCTGAAACCCAGCATCTGGAGTTGTCTTCATGATAAATGGAAGGAACAATGTAGGCATACCTCCAGAAACAAACTGCGAGAGATTAGAGATGACCTTGGCAGTTGGGTGACTATCATTCATCCCACCCGAAAAGTGAAAGTTGCACTAAAAAGACAAAGAATCGGGCAAACAAGACTGATTCAACTGCCGATGATGGCTGCAAATCAAGCACTTTGTAAGAGATGCTAAGACTGCAAGAATCAGATCACACATGTGGTGGAAAGATGTGCAACATTCTCAGACCAAAGACGTATGTACTTGTCTCCTCCATATACATTGGAAAATGTATTGGAGGAGGATTGTGTCATAGTCTTATTAATTTCCTTATGGAGAGTAATATTTTCAATAAAAATTTAATTATGCGTAATGTTTATGCAATACTTTTATGCACTTACAGCATAATATTTATGCTTTGATTTTTATGCTATTTATTGTTATTTGTAAGATATTTATTGGTAGATCCTTAAAGTTTTAAACATTTTAATATTTCTATTTAATAAAGTATTCACTGCTAATGACCTTAGCTGTTGACAAATAATTTTAAATAATCAATCAATTAAATCCTTCAGAGAGGACTTGATTAATTCTCAATGCCCTGAAAGTTGTAGCATAAAGCACTATGGCCGGTTTAGGTAAGATTCATTCATTAATGGTTTATATAAAACAAGGACAAGAGAGTTTGATATTGTGACTGCAAGAATCAGGCTTGGATATAGTTTGCATTGGTAGGTCAGCACAGTTCGTAATGTCGAAGAAACTAAGCGTAAACTGTGTAATGAAAAATATAAGCAAAACACTTGCACAATATATCTCAGTGTGCCATGTGTTACAACCTTTTAGACCACCTAGCATAAGGTATGGAGAACTATATAACTATTGCATATCATATGATGTCTTAGAAGACATACTTATGTTGTATGGAATGCAGTATCACATGACCACATATCAAATGTAGTAATGCCTTTCCACGTCCAAGCTGTATACCGGCATGGTAGATGAGTAGATAAAGGACTTTGTAATTGCTCCTTCTTTTTATAACCTAAAGTTCAAATGTAAAACCATTATATAATGTTATTACCATGCATCAAATATACCACAGCTTGCCCACGCCAGTGTAATTAACCAGGGTTGTAAATAAAGGACGAATCTAATTTTTTATTGCGTAAGGTTAAGAAATCAATATATGACCTAAATAAGATTTTACTAATTTACATAATGCATTATATGTATACAATATTTCAAAACAATATCTGACACCACCAATTTTCAATCTGCAAATGAAATGCACAAACATTTTCATTCTCCCTTATCTTACTTGTATAAAAAGAATCCAGGAGTCCTATAACATAATGGAGTATTATTTCTCTTTTTGTTAACCTTTCTTTTATGGCTTGCAATTTATGATCTGAACTCGCAAGCAAATAATTCATTAGATCTTCAGTGCAATGGACTCTGGATATTTTCCGGGCGTGGTAGAATTTACGGTAACGTCTCTTTATGCTTGCTTTCGATGCCTTCTTCGGATGCTTAACCAACTAGAATGAAGACACTTTCAATCACTTGTCTGCCATGTATCAGGAGTTTATATATAGTGCCAAGGGTACGTTGTGACAAAGTTGATCTTTCTAACGAGCAGACTTTGAATCTGCCTATACTAATGTTATAGCTGGAATTTATGGTTATGAGAAGTACCGAAAGTTCGTGTATCAGGCGTTCATCTACTACCATAATAAGAGAAGCCTGGTCGACAGTTAAAAATTCTTCTGGCTGTGTTACCATTGCTTGAGGTCCCTGAACGTTGTGCATTAATGCTTATATATACTCCTAGAGCCTGATGATTCTTAATTCTTCAGCCACTATAGTTTTGTTACTAGTACCTTTCACAGCCCAACTTTTTTTTACAATGTACACTGCATAGTATTTATATATAGATTTAGTTATAAGAAATATGCAATGTACACTGCATAGTATTTATATATAGATGGAGAGGCCAAATGAAAGGCATGCCCAAGTTGATACTTTTTCATGAATTGCTATAAGGTCATTCATTTCAAATTGCTACGATTTGTAAATGTATCAGTTAGATGACTTTGTGGTGTATAATCATGTCTTCTATTTCTATTGGAACAAGGGCAACAATGTCCTCATTTAGAGACCCCTACTCTGTTCTTACAATGACAGTGGGCTGCAGTAAGTGCCAGATCACAGAGAAGGAGTTTGTGTTCTGAAATATTAATGCTGCTGGTCCAGTTATGCTTCGCTGACAGTATGACTTCTAAATATAGATAGAAGAATAATGGAATCACTCAGGGAGTCTTATAGTGCTGAGCTTTTTCAACAGACATGAAACTAATGAAAGACACTTTGGCAGTGTCATCCATCCCATATTTGGTTAGCAGTTGCAGCTAGAAATTACTCTGTAATTTCTACTAATACTATTACTTTGTTTGCTTCTAACAAACTGTTCTCTTCTATGATTTAGGAGAGACTATAGCAGAACTTATACCGTAAATTCAGAATATTCCACTCCTCCAGGATAGCACTACTCCTTTGCCTTTAATAGTGATATATAGGGAGGATACATATTACAATACCTAAGACATCTGCAGTTCTCTGATGTAGTTATAACTAGCTTTACTCATGTTGGTATGGATAAGTATCGATAAAGTTTCAGATGGTAATAGTGGTATGTCTGTTTTAGATTGGGCATTGAATTAGTAAATTGGATTTGTAATTTTAGATAAAAAATTTGGCAGCCTCTTCAATCCTGTATTTCATTAGTTTCCTTTATTTTCAGAAGCTCAGTACTATAAGGCTCCCTGATTAATTCCGTTTTTCTGCGCTTTTACCACATAATCAACAGAGCAAACTCAGTTTTGGCCTTCTACCAGTATCCATATTCCATGCTTTACTGTCAGTATAACTCGCATTATCATAGTCTCTTTCACAAAGCTCTTGATCTTGAGTTTTTGTGTGTCAGCGGATGTAATAAAGACATTCAAGATCCTTGTTATTAGAGGTATGACAGACTGAGGTAGCATCGAATTGGAATTCCTTGAAGAACACAGAAGTACAAGGCAGAACAGGACAACCATGTTAGCTAAGCACACTCAAGGGCACATTACACTTGTGCTTCATAGAGGATCTTGCAACCCTCAGGACTCATGGAAAAAAGGCACGGAGAGCAGCCAGTTTCATAGCCTCTTTCAGGGCTAGATCCTTGACATGTGCATTGAGATTCATCTCATCAAATTTTGTTCCTAAAATCTCAATCGATTTTTTTTTTTTTTACTTTTTTCGGTGCTAATAGAGTGCTCAGATTGTATGATCATCATCTGGGTCTTTTCATTTTACCCTATATAGAAATGTCTAACAGTCTTTGCTGGACAAGATGCTCAACTTCTGCCTTTTCTTCTTGGTTTAAGGTAAAACAGAGAGTGCATTCGTCTGTATACGCCCTAGCTTCTGGGATGAGGTTTAGGTCACTGAAATGTATGTTCTAGAGCAATGGCACACAGACACTTCTTGGGGAATGCCAGCATCTATAGGGAATTCACGAGAAGTTATGCCAATAAGAAGCATGTGTAGATGTCGCCCAGTAAGGCAGCTGTTGAGGAGGCTTTGGATTTTGCCCCCCAATACCACTAACCTGCATTTTCTCTAGCAGTCCTAGGTGCCATATCAATCAAATGCTACTGAAACATCAAATGCTGACACAAATGAAAAGGTGGTCCTCCAGTCCTTGGTTCCATGTAAGAGACTGTGTCAAGAGAAGATCAGCAGTTGAATGGCCTTTCCTAAATCCAAATTCCCTCTCATTAAAGATACTGTGTTTGTTAAGAAAAACCCATTATTTGGTCAGCAATACCACTGACCTGCAGTTTCACTAGCAGTCCTTGGTGACATACACGATCAAATGCTACTGAAACATCAGATGCTATGACACAAGTGAAAAGGTGGTCGTCCAGTCCTTGGTTCCATGTAAGACACTGTCAAGAGAAGATCAGCAGTTGAATGGCCTTTCCTAAATCCGAATTGCCTCTCATTCAAGATACTGTGTTTGTTAAGAAAGCCCATTATTTGATCAGCAATAAGTGTTTCCATGATTTTACCAATGTATGAGACAAGTGACTCAGGTCAGTAATTCCCTACATTACTTCAACTTTTCTCTTTATGTACAGTTGTAGTCTGAGTATTTGGACACCTTCCTTGTGAAACACAAGCTTGGAAAAACTTTGAAAGAGGGAGAGCGAGGTAATCAGCGTATTTTAAAAATAATGTGCATGATAATATCATCAGGGCCTGGTGCCTTTCTGGGATGACATTTTAGTTGTATAAGACTGGATCTATTAAAATTCATTCTACTTTGTGGTTCGTCCACTTCAAAGTAGCTGGTGGATTGCACCTGGTTTCATGCACTTGCGTCTTACTGGCAAAATGTTATACTAATATTTTAACCATGTCCTTGGATTTATCTACCTCATGTCCATTAAGTAAAGTTACTATACTATTGGCTGACTCCTTTATAGGGACCACCATACTCTCTATCAAATGTTCCCACATTGCAGCTTCTTCCTAATATCTTCCCATTGTTTGAATGCCCAGGGTTGAACTTTTTTGTAAGCTGCATAATGTTGCAAGTTTTGGGATGTTGGATGACTTTTATACTGCCTCCAGTTATATTTAGCATCTGATGCATGTCAGCATTAATAAATAACCAAGGCTGGCCAGAGTCCCTTACTTTGTACTGCCGATAAGGGACATGCTAAGATTGCAGGTCAAGTATGTGGCGAGTAAGAACTGTCCCCTTTTAAGAAGTTCTACTCAGCTGACGCAAGTGTGCCACTGAGGGATGCCCAATTTTCTCGGTCACAGGTCTATGTGGTCCTTGTGGTTTCTCCTGATTACTCAGCAATCAACTTAATGACTGTGAGGACCTGATGATCAGACCTTTTGTTTTGAGAGATCTTATACAACTAGCTCAGGGAAGATCCTGAAATGTGGGTAGGAAAATCATGTTATCAACATGATTTTCCAAGTTAAAATGTCCAGAAAATCGTCAAAGAACCTTTGGATCACGTACTGATTTAGATCTCCAACTAATGTGAAGTGTTTATAGAAGTATAGAAGAAGTTCATCAAGACTATGTATAAGCAAATATATAGGACATATGTATGTATGCCATTGAGGTCTTTATCATGCACTTAATAGGGCTGCATCATACTGAGTCATGATTAGGCATCTCACCATCTAGTTCCTGTATCTGCATACATTTCTTGAAACAGACAACACTGCTTCCACTTAGCCGGTCTATCCTGTCCCGGCTTGCCCAGTCAGTATAACCCGGTAGTCTGCCAAAACCTGATGGTATTTCCTCATTGAGGAAAGTATCTTACTATGTCTGCCCCCCTAACGGAAGCCGCCTTGCCGCGGTGGGGGGGCTTGAAGTCCCAATGATCTGGTGAGCCGGACCAGAGGGCTACCCATACTGGAGGGGTCACCAGTGAGGGATGAGACAAAATGGCTTCCTGGTGCACCAAGGCCTATGAGAAGGGATGGTGCACCCACCCCTGGTTCATTCCATCTTGGACCAGGGAGAACTCTCCCACGTGTGTTTGCCGTGCGTGGCATCCCGTATTACCAGGGGACAGGAGTCCTGGAGGTTGAGCGATGCTGCACGCTGCGCCCTGCAGCTAGCAACACACCTCTTTGGTCCTTTATTCTGGTTAGACGGGTGGCTTGATCAAGGCCCGGTCAAGTCAATCGGCTGGTCAAATATAGCTAGGGTTAAGCAGGCACTATTCAGTCGGTAGCGCATAGGTCCCACGACTGCCATCAGTTCTGTGATAGTGGCTGCATATATTTCCTCATTACCCCTGTGGCTGTTGAAGGATTTTGAACCCCAACTATAGCTTCCCCTCGTTGGACTCCATGGTGGGTGGGGGGGTGAGGAAATGAAGAATTCAAATTTGTATGAGTACTACAACTTCACAAAGATCTAGCTCTCTCCCTGACGACCTGCGCAATCCCTCGACCATTCTCTCTGGAAAATCACACGTTGTCACTCTGGAACCTTTTCAGCTTCTAAAGGGCAAGAATGGGAATCGTAATGGTTCCCGGGCTCCCAAACCAGGTAAGAAGGGGAAAAGTCCTCCTCAATTCACTAAGGAGATCTTACCTGGTAAATATGAAAGCATTTCATATAGTAAGTACCTGGTACTGAAGACCATTGATGGTGTATCAATCATGGATCTTGACATTTATGAGGTTCATCGGAAAATAGTTGAAGTATGTCAACGTGATCCTCGTATCACCCCACAGCGAGATGGTAGCCTGATAGTTGAGGTTTCGTCACCAGACGAGAGTGACCGTCTGCGTGCGATATGGAACATTCCTGGGGCTCAAGTTTCATGCTCTCCTCACAAAACCCTCAATCAGTGTAAGGGAATTGTCTTTTCCCGAGACCTGATGAGGTATTCTGAGGAGAAACTGTTAGAGGAACTAGAGAATTTTAATGTAGTGGCAGTAAAACGTTGTAGGAAGAAAGTTGATGGTTTGGAACAGTTGACACCAGCTCTCCTTCTAACTTTTAACACATTAGTCCTTCCAGAATCGGTTAAGTTAGCATGGTACCACCTCAAGGTAAAGCCATATGTGCCCAACCCTATGCGGTGCTTCCACTGCCAAGGTTATGGGCATGGAGCCAATTCTTGCCATTTTAAAGAAAATGGACAACCAAGAGTATGTGTAAAGTGTGGTACAACAGGTCATCAAGGAGATGACAACTGTCCAGGTCCAATATACTGTTACCACTGCAAAGAAGCTCATGAAGCTTCTTCAAAGCAATGGAAAAGGTACAAATTTGAAAAGGAAGTATTGGTAATAAGGAGCAAGGAGAAAGTTAGTTTTCCAGAGGCAAAGCGACGTGCCCGTGTGCTGTTTGCACAGCCAGGTAGGTCCTTTGCTTCGGTTCTAGCCCATCCTCCTTCCCACCAACCCTTGCCCTCCAATGCTTCTTACAGCACACACTCTGCCACTTCCTCTAAACCTCAGTCCCAAATTGCTGACACTGCCTCTGGTGAGTTGTTCCACCAGAAACGGAGTAGGAGTGAGGGGTCTATTGAGGAGACTCCTCCTCCCAAAGTAAGGTCTTTGGAGCCATCAGGCAAGGCTCCAGAGGCCTCAACGGTGACAGCTCCAGCTGCCACCACATCCACAGGAGCATCTGCTGCTAGGCAGAATGCTCCTGAAGTAAAGGCTCAGGCACGCCCTTTGCCCAGGCAAAGGAATCCTGAACCTGTCCAAGGGAAACCTGTGGAAACTAGTTCCACAGGTAAACAACCATTAAAAAGGTACTCACAGGATCCTGGAAAGGGACAGCCTAAAGGTGTGAGGCAAACCTTGACCACAGGTGCTGCCAAACACCTTATGAAGAAATAATCTAAAGAACTGGATACCCTAATCCAATGGAACTGTCAGGGAATTCATGGAAAATGGGAAGAACTGCAACATCTGATAGCTTCATGTAATCTAGTTTGTGTATACCTACAAGAGATTATGACCAGGGAAAATTGTACCATTTCCCTGAGAGGATTCCAAGTTCAAGCCAATTATGGGACCTTTGACAATGGACCTCATGGAGGAGTAGCAGTAATGGTAAGTCAAGATATTCCCTTCCAGGCCATCCACCTGCAGACAACACTGCAGGTGAAGGCTGTAAGAATAGGCTTGACACGACCTTACACTGTTGCATCCATCTACCTTCCTCCACATAATCTCAACATAAATGATTTGGAAGATCTACTTGGGCAGTTGCCACATCCATTTCTACTCTTGGGAGATTTCAATGGTCAGCATCACCTCTGGGAGACACTTTGTGCAACCCTCGAGGAAGGGCCTTGGAGTCCTTGTTCTTAAGAGTAGATGCAGTTTTACTGAACAGTGACACTCCCACACATTTCCAAGTTCAAACTGGGACATTCTCCAATATAGACCTATCAATAGGTTCACCTGATTCACAGTTGAACTTCACTTGGCAGGTCATGGAAGACTTACATGGAAGCGACCATTTTCCAATAATTTTGAAGGAGGTGAATGGTATTCCAGTCAATGGAGTGCAGAGATGGCGACTTGAACATGCAGACTGGAATCTTTTTAGATCAACTGCAGTATTGCAAGGATCTGTTAATGATTTCCAGTGTGTTCAAGATGCTGTTAATCACTTCACATCACGAATTCACCTTGCAGCAGAAGCATCCATTCC
Source organism: Penaeus monodon (assembly GCF_015228065.2). Taxonomy (NCBI): domain Eukaryota; kingdom Metazoa; phylum Arthropoda; class Malacostraca; order Decapoda; family Penaeidae; genus Penaeus; species Penaeus monodon. Next base: position 23,603 of record NW_023657648.1, read on the forward strand.
CAAAAGTAGCGGACAGTACCGTCGACCTCCAGTACCATGGTGGTCTGATGAATGCCAACAAGCTGTCAGAGCAAGGAAAGCTGCATTAAGTCAGTTAAAACGACGCCCCAGCATTGTAACCTTGATCAGTTACAAAATGACCCGAGCCAAGGCCAGGCGAGTGCTAAAGGAGGCTAGACGGACGTCGTGGAGACAGTATGTCTCCTCGATTAACTCTGGGACCCCCTTAGCATGGGTGTGGGACAAAGTGCGTAAGATTGATGGAAAGAGCACATCCATATCACAACCTGCTCTGAAGATAGAAGGCATAATCATCACAGACAAAATAGATATTGCTAATGAGCTAGCTAAATCCATGGCAGAGATCTCCTCTGGAGCATCTTACACTGCCAGATTCTCCACTCTTCGTGCTGAACAGGAACGACACCCAGTGTCGTTCTTCAGTAGGACTGCAGCAGAACTTCCATACAACTTGCCATTTTTGTGCAAGGAGATGGACTCTGCTTTGCAGCTCTGCCGTAAGACTGCCCCAGGAAGTGAAGATATTCCATACCAAATGATATCTCACTTGCCAGAGAGCTCCCAGAATTTCTTGTTGGACCTATTCAATAGGATATATAGGGAGGGTACTGTGCCATCCACATGGAAAGAGTCTATAATCATTCCTGTCCCTAAACCTGGCAAGGATGCTTCCACACCAGGAAATTACAGACCAATTTCCCTCACCAGTTGCATCTGCAAGCTGATGAGAAAATGGTAAACTTCAGGTTGACATGGCTGCTAGAAAAGGAAAACGTGCTGACTCCATATCAATATGGGTTTAGAAGATTGAGATCGACCACAGATGCACTTGTAAGGATGGAAACTGCTATACAGAATTCCTTCGCACAGCGACGTCACATGTTAGCAGTCTTCTTTGACCTTGAAAAGGCTTATGATACGACTTGGAAGCATGGCATACTCAAGAAGTTGTATGACATTGGTTTAAGAGGAGCATTACCTACCTTCATACAAAACTTCCTTGCTAATAGGAAATTTAAAGTTCGGGTGGGAAATAGTTTCTCTAACCTGGAAGATCAGCTGGAAGGGGTCCCACAAGGGAGTGTCTTAAGTGTGACCCTGTTTGCCATTGCTATAAATGACATTGTAAAGGTTGTTCCAAGTTCTGTCTCATGTAATCTGTATGTGGATGACTTTACACTGTACTGCTCAGGAGGAAGCTTACAGGATGTGCAAGGACACATGCAGGCTGCAGTAAATCAGGTTGTACAGTGGACAACATATCATGGGTTCAAATTTTCCCCAAGCAAGACCATAGCTATGCATTTCCACAAACGAGGAAAATTCCATCCTTCCCTCTATTTAGGAGCAAACCCACTGCAATTTGTCCAAGAGGTGAAGTACTTGGGTCTAATTTTTGACTCAAGACTTACATGGGCGCCTCACATCAAACAGTTGAAAGTAAAGGCTACAAAAGCACTTAGTATTTTGCGGGTTCTTTCACATCTATCTTGGGGTGCAGACCGCACAACGCTTCTGCGGCTTTACCGAGCGCTTATTCGTAGTAAGCTTGATTATGGATGTGAAGCTTATTCATCTGCAACTCCCACTGTTCTACGGATGTTAGACTCGGTTCATAATGAAGCTCTCAGAATCTGTACTGGGCTTTCAGGTCTTCACCTGTGGAGTCCCTGTATGCTGAGAGTGGAGAACCACCTCTTTCATTACACCGAGAATACATGAATCTGATTTACTACACGAGACTACAAAGGATTCCAGGATCTCCTACAGCCAAATTGGTTTTCAACCCCCTTGAGGATAACCGATCCTATGGTAGGAGAATGAGGAATCTTGTGGAAGATCTTAATTTAAATCTCTCTAAGGTTCTGGCTGTTGGAATTCCCCAATTTCCACCTTGGACTAATCAAGTCGAGCTGGATTTAGTCGGAATTGGGAAAGGGGAGATATCCGAAGCAGAAGTCCGAGAGAAATTTCTTTAGCACATTTCTAAATACCAGGGATCAGATGCAATTTATACAGATGGTTCGAAATCTGAAAATGGCGTGGGTTTTGCAGCAGTGAGCAGAAGGAAGACTGCATCTGGCAGTCTTTCTCTAGCAGCCTCGATCTTCACTGCAGAGTTACATGCCATCCTTACAGCAGTTAAGATGACTAGAGATCTTACGAACCATTCTTTTGTGATATATTGTAACTCTCGTAGTGCCTTGCAAGCAATCAAGAGCTTAAACTCATCACATCCAGTAGTGAGGGAGGTTCAAGATTGGCTTGCACTGATGTCAACACGTAAAAAGGTAACTCTGTGTTGGGTGCCAGCGCATGTTGGTATCAGTGGGAATGAGCGAGCTGATCAGAAGGCCAAGGCAGCTGCTGCTCAGCCTTGTGATGCTCGTTTTCCTCTCCCACACACCGACCTGAAACCCAGCATCAGAAGTTGTCTTCGTGATAAATGGAGGGAAAAATGGAGGCATACCTCCAGAAACAAACTGCGAGACATTAGAGATGACCTTGGCAGTTGGGCGACTAGCATCCATCCCAACCGAAAATTGGAAGTTGTATTAACAAGACTAAGAATCGGGCACACAAGACTGACTCGTGGGCCAATGATGGCTAAAAATGAAGCACTTTGTGAAGGATGCCAAGAGCCATTAACGATCGCACATGTAGTGGAGAGATGTGCAACATTCTCAGACCAAAGACGTATGTACTTGTCTCCCCCATATACACTGAAAAATGTATTGGGGGAAGATTGTGACATAGAGGGTCTTATTAATTTCCTTAGGGAGACTAATATTTTTAATAAAATCTAAATTATGCATAATGTTTATGCAATCATTTTATGCACTTAGAGCATAATATTTATGTTTTGATTTTTAATCTATTTATTGTTATTTGTAAGATATTTATTGATGATTTTTAAAGTTTTAAACATTTTAATATTTCTATTTAACAAGGTATTCGCCGCTAATGACCTTAGCTGTTGACGCGGCAGATAATTTAAAATAGTCAATCAATCTTACTATGTCTGGGGTGTGCCTATTTATTAAGCTGTAAGGTGACCAAAGTTTGTCAAAGCAATTCGATGATTTGATGATAGGATCTTTTTATCAGGCATTCTGTGGCTATTACCTTTTTTTTATTTATTTATTTTTTTTTTATTTTTTTTTTTTTTTTAGGTAAGATGACCAAGGTATGTCAAAAGAATTCGATGATTGGATGATAAAATCTTTATATCAGGTATTATGACTATTACCTGGTTTCCAAATCTT
>NW_023657649.1:0-10000 GCF_015228065.2 Penaeus monodon
AAAAGTTTTTATTCTAATTGGAGAGTTTTCTCCACACAAGCCTCTCCTCGGCTAAGTTCACGGAGAACAGCCTTTCCATTCTCGCACCAAACAAGCATCCAATATACACGCTACACTCGCATTCACAGTCTATCGCTCCTCTCCCTCTCCTCATATCATCTTCTATGCCATCCCTTTTCTCACAAACACACGCTCCCATACGTTAATTAAATGAGTGGCGGAAGTGACGCTACTTGAACACTTCTTTGCGATAATTGTTTCTGTAGTTCGCTACATATGGCAGCTATATGTCCACCCCCCTCGTTCTATCATTTCATTTTTCTCTTTGTCTCGCCTTCGTACACAGCATCATCAAACTTCAAACACATTCAATAGTCACTGAATAGCAGGACGACAATATGAGGACAGAAAGAACTAAAAGGATGAGAGGGAGGGAGGGAGGGAGAGAGAGAGAGAGAGAGAGAGAGAGAGAGAGAGAGAGAGAGAGAGAGAGAGAGAGAGAGAGGGGGGGGGGGAGTCAGGCAGACAAGTAGACAGAAGGCAGGCAGAAAAGACAGCAGACTAGCAGACAGAAAGTCAGGTAGACAGACATACAGAAAGAGAGACAGACAGGCAGACCGAGAAAAAGAGAGAGACAGGCAGATAACAGACATACAGGCAGACGAATGAAACTGACGGACAGACAAAAAGAGAAAAAGAGACAGACAGACAAAAAGAGAGACAGACAGACAAAAAGAGAGACAGACAGACAGACAAAGAGATATGTTTCTGAAAAGCTAGAATGGTCCCTTTCTGCCCCCTCTTCTAATGCAATCTTTCTGTCATATATATTTCTGTTGAACGTGAAATGCAGAATCACATAGCTTATGTTTGACATGTTTATCCTTTTAGCGAATGTGTGTGTGTGTGTGTGTGTGTGTGTGTGTGTGTGTGTGTGTGTGTGTGTGTGTGTGTGTGTGTGTGTGTGTGTGTGTGTGTGTGTGTGTGTATGTGCGTGCGTGTGGGTGAGCCTATTGCTTATTAATTTATACCCTCTTAGTATCTCCCATAACAAGAAATAATGAATATATTATTGTTATTTCTGTACCCAGACTTAGTCTATGCATTGTAAACAAAAGTTTCGTAAGCGAACACATATCAAACTTGACGAACCGCAACCTCAATATTAAGCCGAAGTTAGATTGCACGAAAGCGAACATGACCAAGAGTTTGGCATCCGGGACATTGTCATCAGTAATGGACCCCCCCTTCCCCCTGCCCCCCTCCCACCCACATTTCTCCTCGGTTCCCTCCCCTTGCCCCCCCCCCACCTCTCTTCCTAACCCCATTACCCCGTCCCCACCCCCCTTGATTCCCCCCATCCTTTGAGCTCCCTCACCCTCTTCTCCCTTTCTCCCTTGGCCGCCTCCCCCCCTCTGCCCCATCTACTCCCTCCAACACCACCCCTACGTAGGCTGCCCCCCCCCCCACGCCACCACCTCATTACAAACTTATCAATATCTGGAAATGTTATAACTCTGTCTTTGGGAAGTAGTATCAGTGAGAGATAATAGAGAGGAACTTTGAATCAGAAAGGGGGAAGAAGGAGAGAGAGAGAGAGAGAGAGAGAGAGAGGAGGGAAGGAGAAAGAAGGAAGAAGACGAAGAAAGGGCGGAGAGAAAGAGAGAGGGGAGAGAATCGGCGAGACGGAGAGAAAGAGAAACAGACAGAGATGTAGGGTCCTTTGTTCCCTTACGCGTAGGTGTAGGGAATGCACGGTGCGGTTCATCTCTCTAAGACGGTAGATGTACGCGGGCCAAGACTGCAGACGTAACGTCGTGCTCGCGGAGATCGTCCTGGTTGTTCCCCTAAGACGTGCGTAGGTGGGGATGGAGGAAAGATGCAACGGCTAGTCCGCGCCGTTGGCAGCCCTCAGTTTGGGTTTGGCTTAATTCATTTTTTTTTACCCTTTTTTTTTTTTTTTTTTTTTTTTTTTTTAGTATTTTTTCCCAAAAAACAAGAATAAAAAAAAATAATATTATTTGTTATTTCTGTACCCAGACTTAGTCCAAAAAAATTTGGAAAAAATTTGGGGTAAACCAAAAGTTTTCCGAAACCCGAAACATAAAAATTTGGAGGGGAACCGCACTAAAATTTATTAACCCAATTTTTAAATTGGCCCTCCCAACCCCCCCCCCAAATTTCTCCAACCCCATTACCCCCCCCCAAACCCCCTTGCCCCCCCCCCACCCCCATTTCTCCCTTTCCCCTTTTCCCCTCCCCCCCCCCCCATCTTTTCCCTAAACCCCCCTTCCCCCCCCCCCCCCGCCCCCAAAACCTTTAAACTTTAAAATTTTTAAATTTTCCCCCTTTTTGGGGTGCCCCCCCCTTTTGGGAAATTTTTAAACCCCCTAAAAAGGGGGAAAAAGGGGGGGGGGGGGGGGGCCCCCCCCAAAAGGGAAAAAAAAAACCCAAAAAAAACAACAAAGGGGGGGGGGGGTTTTTTTAACTCTGGTTTGGGGAAATCAGGTTTGGGGTTGGGGGCCTTTAAAAGGGGAAAGGGGGGGAAGGAGGAGAGAAGGGGGAGGAGAGGGGAAGGGGAAGGGGGGGGGGGGCGGGAAAAGGGCCCCCAGGGGGAAAAAGAAGATGAGGTTCCGGGAAGGAGGAAAAAGGGGCAGACGAAGGGGGCCGCCCCTTGGCTAGGTTAGGGGAATCCCGGGAGGGGCCGCCCTCTTGGGAGGTAAGGGTAGGGGCCCGGGACATCAAACTAAAGGGTTGCTGCGGAGAGGGGGGGGTGGGTGGGGGTGGGGGGTTTTTGGGTCGTTCAGGGAGGGCCAAACCCGTTTTGCCCGGGAATGGGGCCCGGGGGGTCAAGAAATGGGGGCTTGGTGGTGCTGGGGTGGGGGCCCCTTGTGTGGGGTTTTTTGGGGTTGGGGGGTTTTTGGGAAATTGATTAATAAATAAAAAAAATAAAATAAAAAAAAAAAAAATAAAAATTTTAAAAGGGGGAATTAAAATTGTTTTTGTATTTATATTTTAAATTTTTAATATTAAGTAAATTTTGTGTGTTGTGTTTTGGGTTGTGTGTGTGTTTGTGTTTGTGTTTTGTGTGTGTGTGTGTTGTGGGGTGTGGGTGGTGTTTTTGGGGTTTATTATATATATATATATATATTATAAAATATATTTTTATATATATATAATATATATATATATTAATATAGTATATTTATATAATACATATATATATATTATATTATATAATATATTTTTATTTTTTTTTGTGTGTGGTGTGTGTGTGTGTTTTGGGTGTGTGTGTGTGTGGGGTGTGTGGTGTGTGTTTTTTTTTTATATATATTTTATTTTTTATAATAATATATATATAAGATTAAAACCAAATTTTTACTATGTTTTAGAAAAATTTTATTTTAATAAAAATTTTTTTATAGGTTGGTGGTGTGTTTGGTGTTGGTGGTGTTTTTGGGGTTGTGGAATTTTAACAAAATTTATAATATATGTATAAAAAAAACCACACAAACCAACAAAAATAAAATATAACAAAATTTGGGAAAAAATATTTTTAGTATATATATTTAAAATTATAAAATTATATTTTATTTTAAATATATTAAAAAAATTATAAAAAAAAAAAAAAAAATAAATAAAAATATTATATATATATATAAAATATAGATATATTATAAAAAATTTAAAATATATATATTTTTAATATATATTTTATATAAATAAGATATATTTAAAGATTTTTATTTTATTAAAATTTTATATAATTTTATATATTTTTAAAATAATATAAATTTTATAAAATATAAAAGATTATATTATAAAAATATATATTAAAAATAATAATAATATAATTTTCAATAATAAGGGAATTTATATATGGTTTTATATAATAGATATATATATATAATATATATAAAATTATATATATAATTTAAATTTTATATATAAAATATATTAGCAATTTATTTTGATGATTATATATATAAAATTATATAGTTTTATAAAATATAATATATATTTATATATATAATTTTTTATATATATATATATAATTATAGAATTTCTATATGAAAAAATTTTAATATAAATATATTTTATAATATATTTATATATATAATTTTATAATTTTTTTAAATCTTTTAAAAATTTTATATCCTAATATAAAAAAATATATTTTCCCTAATTATATAAAATTTTTATATAACTTTTTATATATTTTTAAATATACATATATATATATATATAATATATAATAATATATATATATATTTATATATTATATATAATTTTTAATTTTAAATAAGATTATAATATAATATATTATATTATAATATAATAATTAATTTTTATATATTTTATATATTTATATATATATCCATAAAATTTAAATTTTCCATAATATATTATATAAAACTATAATATAATTTAAAGAAAAATTATATACAATTTTAATATTAAATACTTTAAACATTAGAATTTTTTAAATTTTAATAAATTATTAATTATAAGTTTTAGTAAAAAATAGATATATTTTATATATATATATAATATAAAATTACCCTTATATTATGCCTTTTATATATATATATATTTTAAAAGATAATATATATAGATAATTATATATATATATATATTATAGTATGTATTTATATACCCTATATATATATTTAAAATATATATATTTATTTTGGGTGTGTGTGTTTTGGGGGTGTGTGGTGTGTGTGTGTGTGTGTGTGTTGTGTGTGTGTGTGTTTTGGTGGGGTTGGGTTTATAATTATATAAAATATATATATATATATTATTTTTTTTAATATATAATTATTTATTTTGAAATTTATATAATATATTTAATATTTTAAAATAAAAATTTTAAAATATATTTTTAGTTTTATACTATTTAATATAATTTTATATATATTATATATTATATTATATTTATTAGGCATTCATATTTAAAATAAAAATATTTATTTTAAAAATTTATATATATATTTATTAATATATTATATATATATAAAATATGCATTCATAATAATATAATAAAATATTATATATATTATATATATATATATATATTATTTGTGTGTGTGGGGTGTGTGTGTGTGTGTGTGTGTGGTGTGTGTTTTGGTTGTGTGTGGTGTGTGTGTTTGTGTGACAGTAAAAGAAAAATGTAGACAATAAAAAAGGGAATCGAGAAAAGTAAAAAAAAAACCTTAATATGAAACACCCAAACGGGAAAATCAAGTCAAAAAAAACCTTGAAAGAAAAAGAAAGATAATTGGGAACTGTGACACTGCCCTTTTTCAATTTTAAAGGGAAATTCTTAAAAAAAGGGAGGGAGAGAGAGAAAAATGAAAGGGGGGGGGCAAAAAATTTGGAAAAGAGCAAAAGAGAAAAAAATAAGAGAGAGAGAAGGCGCGAGGAATGGATGAAACGAAAGAGGGGGAGGGAAAGAAAAAATGGAAATTGGGGGGAGAGACGAGAAAGCGAGAGAAAAGAGAGAGAGAGAAGGAGAGAGAAGGGGAAAAAGAGAGGAGAGAGGAAAAAGAGAGAGAAAGAGAGAGGGGGGAAAAGAGAGGGAGGGGAGAGGGGGGGAGAGAGAGAGACAAAGCAGAAAAGGGCGCCCTAGACAGACAGGGGTGAAGCCCAAAATCCAAGATACTTTTTCATCCTCCCTTCCCCCTTTCCCCTTTCTCCATTCCTTCACCTTTTCTGCCCCCCCCCTTCTTCTCTTCAAAACCCCCCATTTTCTCGTCCTTTTTAAAACTCTTGACCACATCTTTCCCCCTTTTTTCCCCTCCTGTTTCCCTCTAATTTTTCCTTTTTTTCCCTTTTTATTTCCCTTTCCCCCCATCCTTATACACCTTTACCTTTCCTCCCTAACAGCTTTCTTTTTTTTTTTTTTAAACCCTTTTTCCTCCCCCCCCCCTTTTCTTCTCCCTCTCCTCCTCAAACCCATTCTCCCCACCCACCCTTCCCTCCCCTTTCCCCCCTCCCCTTCCCCCCCCCACCAAACCCCAAAACCAAATCCCCCTAAAAAATCCCCCTCCCTACCCCTTTATTTTTTCTCCCTTCCCCCCCCCCAAATCCCTCCCCCCTTTCCCCCCCCCTCTTCCTCTTTCCCCTCCTCTCCCTTCCCCTTCCCCCCTTCTACCTTTTTGCGGGAAAAGGTAATCGGAAGGGGTTGATCAGAATTTCATTTTAATTTATAATATCAACGGCCCCCTATCTTTACCACCCGTTCCCCCCCCCCCCCCCCTTTCAAAACGCCCTCCCCCCTCCCCCCTCCCCCAGTTGGATAAAACAATTAATACGTCTGGGGTGGTGTGGGTGTGTGTGTGGGGTTTTGGGGTGTGTTGGGGTTTTGGTGTGTGTGTGGGGGGTCTGTGTATGTATGTATGAGTGTGTGTTGTTGTGCTGTGTGTGTGTGTGGTGTGTGGGGGGGTGTGTGTTTTGTGTGTTGTGTTGTTTGGGGTGTGTGTGTGTGTTGTGTGTGTGTGGGTGTGTGTGTGTGTGTGTGGGGTTTTTGTGTGTTTTTGGTGTGTGTGTTTTTTGTGCGTGTATTGTAGGGGATGTTTCGTGTTTTGTGTCTATTGTTTGCATCGTGTATGTTTTCTTGGTGAAAGTATGCATGTGTACGGGAAAGATCTCTTTGTAAAAAAAGTGTACGAAAGAAAATGAGTACTTAGCACAAGAGAGTACTGATTATATATTCATCTGAATATTTTATTTTTATTTTTAATTTTTCTACATTTTGGTGTGGGGTGTGTGTGTGTGTGTGTGTGGGGTTTTCATGGGGTTTGTGGGGTGTTTTGTGGGGTGTGTGTGTGTTTTGTGGGGTGCTTTTTTACATTTGAAAGGGGGTGGCGTGTATGTTTTGCGTTTTGCATGTCCTTCGCGTGTGTATGAATCATGGGGCCTTCGCGTGACTGGGGGACATGTGGGCACTCCTATGCGCGATATGACTCCCCGTGAAAACAGCCACTTTTTATTGCTAGAATTAATTGGGTTTAATTTTGGGAGAAAACGAAAAGGGGGTGAGGGGGGAAAGGGGGGGGGGAGGGGGGGGGGGGGAGAGGGACTGGAGAGGAGAGGGGGGGAATGGAGGAGAGGGGGAGGAAAGGGGGAGGGGGAAGGGGGAGGGGGAAAAAGGAAAAAAAAATGAGAAAAGACAGGAGGCGATCGGGGGAGGAAGGGGCCAAAATTGGGGAGGGAGGGAGCAAGAGGAAAAGGGGTGGGAAAAAGAGGATAAAAAAAAGGGGAAAAGAAGGGAGGAAAAGAGAGGAGAAGAAAAGGGGAAAAAAAGGTAAAGTAAGAAAAGGGTGGGGAATGGGAAAAAAGGAGAGCGAGAGAGAAAAACAGATGGGAAAAATGGGGAGGGAAAAGGAGAAGGGAAAAAAGGGATAGGGAGAAAGAGAAGGAAGGGAGGGGAAAAAAAGGAGAGGAGAAGGGGGGGTTAGGGGGGGGAGAGGGAAAGGGGGAAAAAGGGGCGAGGAAAGAGAAATGGGGGAAAAAGGGGGAAAACCCTTTAAAAAAAAATTTCCAAGAGTTATTTTTTTTTTTTTTAAATTTTTGCCCACTTCAAGATAATGTTTTACTAAACCGTAAAAGAATTATAAAAAAATCAGTTTTTAATTTGACTAAAAAAAAAAAACAATAAGGCACCCCCATCCCCGCCATTTGGGTTTGAAGAAAATCCTTTTATATTTAATATGTTTTCAAATATGGGGGAAAACAACACCCCAAATAAAATATATATAAAATACAATAAAATTATATATATAAAATTATATATATATATATATTTTATTTTTACATATATATTATTATAAATATATATATATATATTAAGATATATAAAATATATATATATTAAAAATTATATATGTGTGTGGTTGGGGGGTGTGTGTTGTTTTGGGTGTGTGGTGTGTTTTATATATATATATATATATATATATCTAAAATATTATAAAATATTATAATTTTATATAATATATATTATATATATTGTTTAGGATACGTAAAATATATATATATTATAATATAATATAATATATATTAATATTTTAAAATATATACAAAATGCACACACCCCACACACACACAATATTAAATTTTATATATTTTATTTATTATATATATAAAATATATATATATATATAAAATTTTATATTATATATTAAAATTTGTGTGTGTGTGGGGTTTTGTGGGGTGGTTGTGGTGGGTGTGTGTTTTATAAAATTTTTTATTATATATATTTAAAATTTTAAAATTATATCTATATATATAGATATTTTTATTATATATATTCAAATATATATTTACTATATATAAAATATTATTTTATTAATATATATTTTTTTATATATATATATATTAAAATACTTTTTAAAATTCTATATATATATATATAAAATATTATATATTTATCTAAAATTTTTTTTAAAATAATATTATAATATTTATCCCCTTTTAATATATATATATAAAATATTATTATAATATATATATATTTTTACATAGAAAACAAACACACACGCACAAATATATAAAATATATATAATTTTAGATATAATATATAAAATTATATTTATATATATATATAAAATGCATATTTTTATAAAAATATATATATATATAAAATATATTTTATAAAATATATAATTATAATATACATGCATATTATATATATATTATATAATATATAATTTTATATTAAAATTATATATAAAATAATAATATATATATATATATAAATTGTATCATAAATTTTATTTTATTATATATAAAATTATATATATATATATTTTATTATATTATATTTTATTATATTATATATGAAATTTTTGTGTGTGTGTTGTGGGGTGTGTGTGTGTGTGTTGCGTTTTAAAAATTTTTGGGTCCCCCTAGTGACACACGTGAAAGCTTTTTTAAAAACCCCCCGTTGGGTTTTCCCGTGTTGAATTTTTTATGGGCCCCCGAGGGCCCCATTAAAAATTTTTTTTTACCAAAAAAAGGGAAAAATATTTTTTCTAAATTTTATTTTTAATTTTTTTTTGCAAAAAATGATGATAGTTTTTCCCTTTTTTGTCGCTGCCACCATCCGGGTTTGGGGTTTTAAAAAAAAACCCAGAGAAAAACCCCAATTTTGGGCTTTTAAATTCTTTTCCTAACCGGTACGTATGGCAAAATCATGCATGCCCCCTTGTTTTTTCTTATTTTATTTTTCCCAAAAAGATGGGGTTTTACAAGTGTTTAGTCACCAAGGAGTCAATATTGCCTCCCTTTTTCTTTCCTGTTTTTTCCCCTTTTCCTTTTACTTTTGGGAAAAGGGTCTTTTTGGGATTAAATTTTATTGTCTTAAATGTTTAAACCAAAATTTTTTGTAACAGGTTTTAAATTTTCCCAAAAATTAATAACAATGAAACAGCATTGATATCAGTTTTTATTAATAAGAAAAAAAACCCTTTTTCCCCCCAAAATTTAAGGATAGGGAAAAAAGGATCGGTCATAAAGGGGTTACTTTATAGACGACTCTTTAGCCCCATGTGGAGTTATCTGTCATAACCCAAAAAAACAAAAAAAATTTCAGGGGACAAAAAAAAATTTTCGTGGGGTTCCACTTGCTATTTTCCATTTAATTTTAAAAAATCACTACGAATATTTGATCTTAAAAATCACTCCAAAAAAGTTAATTCTAAAAATCACCGCAAAAATTTGATTTTGAGTAAATACAAACATTTTATATTTAAAAAACACTTCCAAAAAATTTTTATTTTTAAAAATTACTAAAATACATTTTCCGGGGTCAAGTAGATTTCTCCTGAAAACTGTGGCCCCGGAGAGATGGTGGGGGCCCAAGTAGGGTGAAAAATGCCCTCTTTACCCCCTTTTTGGTAACTCCGCAAGGGAAAGTTCCCTCCACGGGTTTGCGCAGTGCGGGCGCCTGTGCCAAGGGGCCATGCCCCGCATTTTGGGGCGTCTCCCTCAGCAGGGT
>NW_023657649.1:25000-26889 GCF_015228065.2 Penaeus monodon
TACTCTTCTTGTGACAAATTGTTCTTATTATGCTTTCATTTTTCTTGCAACTTAGTAAGGTGATTGACAAACATATTATCCTCCTCCTCCTTAGCCCTTTTACTGGCCTGTACACTTACATTTCAGCTTCTGAGACGATGACCCTCCTCGCTACTGAGTGTTGCACCTTAGTGCGAACCTCTGCCACACCCGCTACCTGGCACGCGACGGCCTAGCGACCCTCGGATCACCAGAACCATCTGTAGATACCAACAGACCCTCTACCGCATCGTTTCAAGCGTTACAGTCGCTCGAGGACGAGCCTTGCGCGTGGCCGAGCGATGTCAACAATACGTAGCAAGTCCGGATGTACACTTCCACCTCCGTCCAAGCACGCAGCCCTTCTCCTGGGGCAGGACGCAGATGTCGCCGGCTTTCTCTTTTCGGGGCACAGGAACAAACATCCGTCCTCGAGGGAACCGCCGCATAAAGGACACGTCCGTAAGGCAGAGACACACAGAGAGGGACACAGCGACGGCCCAAGCCACACAGGGTCCAGCTCCACACCTCGTCCTCCACTCGGGGACACGGGGGTCTCTTGGGGGTCTCATACCTGTCGTCAAGAATAACCAGCAAGCTAAGCCCCTTTTCACTCACCCCACCCAAGTCCATCTCTCTCGTCTCGCTCACATCTAGTGACGCCGTGCTCCTAATCTCTCGTGTCACTCATATTCTGGTGGCTTACGGTGGCCACTCGCTTACATCTGGCGAAGTGGTGCTCCCAACTCACGTGTCGCTTACATCTGGCGACAGCGGTGGCCTTTTCGCTTACATCTGGTGACAGCGGTGGCCTTTTCGCTTACAGTTATGTAAAAAAAATAATAATAAAAAAAGTGATTATTGGACATGACGTTCATGTTTCAAGAGGAGCTGCTGATAGACGCCCACGAATGCGCAGGGCATGGCACTGGCGCAGGCGTCAGCACTGAGCAAGCCGTGAGGGAGACATGCCCTTGCGGAGTTACCAGAAAGCGGTCAGAGGGCATGTTCAGCTACTTGGCCCAGCCATCTCCTCCGCGGCCACAGTTTTCAGGAGAAAAACTACATATCAAAATCAAAGTTTGAAGAAATGTATTTTTAGTATATTTAAAATCAAAGTTTGAAGTGCTTTTTAATATCAAATGTTTGTATTTACATCTAAAATCAAATGTTTGCGGTGATTTTTAGAATTAAATGTTTGGAGTGATATTTAAGATCAAATATTCGTAGTGATGTTTAAAATTAAATGGAAAATAGCAAGTGGAACCACCACGTATTTATATTCTGTCCCCTGTAGTTTTTTGTGAATTTTGTTATAGACAGATAACTCCACATGTGCTCAAGGAGTCGTCTATCAGTAAGCCCTAGTGACCGATCCTGATTTCCCCATTCCTTGAATTGGCGGGAAAATGCGTTTTTTTCTTATTAATATAACTGATATCAATACTGTTATCATTGTTATTAATGTTATGATAATTAAACTGTTACTAAAATCTTGGTTAACATTTAGACAATGAAATAATGCCAAAGATCCTTTCCAAAAGTTAAGGAAAAGGGTAAAGCAGGAGAGACAGGAAGGACTAATAACTGACTCCTTGGTGACTAAACACTTGTAGAGCCATCTGTGTGTAAATACAATAAGTAAACAATGGGCATGACATGTATTCTTGCCATACGTAAGTCAAAATTGGAGTTTCTCTGGGTTTTCTTCAAACCCAAAACCCGGATGGTGCGCGACCCAAAGCCACTATCATCATTTGTGCACAAATTAGCAATAGTAATTTATAAAAAAATATTTCTGTTTTTGTAAAAAAAAATTTTAATCGGGTTCTGGGTCATAAAAAATTCTAACCTGGGGGAAAAAAAAAACC
>NW_023657650.1:5000-10000 GCF_015228065.2 Penaeus monodon
GTTTAACGTGATCCTTGCATCACCCCACACTAGAGGTAGCCTGATAGTTGAGGTTTTGTCCCCCAGAAAAAGAGGGGACCGTCTGCATGCAATATGCAACATTCCTGGGGCCCAAGTTTCATTTTTCCCCTCTCAAAACCTCGGTCAGTGTAAGGGAATTGTCTTTCCCCGAGACCTGATTCTTCAAAGCAATGTAAAAAGTACAAAGTTGAAAAGAAAGTATTGGTAATAAGGAGCAAGGAGAAGGCCTCTGCTGCTAGGCAGAATGCCCCTGAAGCAAAGGCTCAGTCCGTCCTTTGCCCAGGCAAAGAAATCCTGAGCCTGCCAAAAGAAGCCTGTGGAAACTAGCTCCATGGATAAACAACCCCTCAAAAGATCCCGGAAAGAGACAGCCTAAAGGTATGGGCAAACCTTGACCAAACAGTTATGAAGAGATAGTTTGAAGAACTGGATCCCCTACTCCAGTGGAAACTGTTAGTGAATTCATGCAAAAGGGGAAGAAATGCAACATCTGATAGCTTCACAAAACCCATTTTGTGTATGCCTTGACCAAACAGTTTATGAAGAGATAGTTTGAAAGAACTGGATACCCTACTCCAGGGGAAAACTGTTAGTGAATTCATGCAAAAGGGGAAAGAAATGCAACATCTGATAGCTTCACAAAACCCAGTTTTGTGTATGCCTACAAGAGATTAGGGAACCAGGGGAAAATCGTCCAATTTCCCTGAGAGGATTCCAAATACAAGCCCATTATGGAACCTTTGATAATAAACCCTCATGGAGGAGTACAGTAACAGTACGTCAGGATATTCCTTTCCAGGCCATCCATCTGTAGACAACATTGCAGGTGAAGGGCTGTGAAAAATAGGCTTGACACGACCTTATACTGTTGCATCCATCTACTTACTCCATGATTTGGAAGATGTACCTGGACAGTTGCCACATCCATTTCTACTTTTGGGGAAATTTCAATGGTCGGCATTGTGGGTTGTGAAAATAAAGTGAGTTTGTGATACTTATGGGGAGTTGTGAGCCCCCATATTGTGATGCCGCCATGTACGGGATATGATGACAATTTATCGTACCTGTATTGTGATAATTATATGATTATTTTTATATATATACTGCCTTTTGTGTGATATGTTACACCATGTAAATATAGAAGATTATTTTTAGCTTATATTGCTGTGTACATATCGCCTATGTAAAGAGTGAGATTCTTGTACAATTTATAGAGTACAATATTTTATCTTGTGTCTGTAGTCCACACGTCTGGCAGTAGCGCTCTGGGGCATGGCCGACGCGTGGCGCACGGGACTGTGAAGAGCTCCCTTTTTTTTTGTCAGAGCTGATCTGCAATGAACCTTTTTTAAATTTTTATTGGTGTGTTCTTCTCCCTCAAGCATCATAGAGAAACACCAAACAACAGTATACGAACACAACCCCGTGAGTATACAAACAGGCATCACCTCTGGGGAGACACTTTGTGCAACCCTCGAGGAAGGGCCTTGTAGATGCAGTTTTACTGAAAAGTGACAGTCCTACACATTTCTAAATTCAAACTAGGAATTCTCCAATATAGACCTGTCAGGTGGTTCACCTAATTCACGGATGAATTTCACTTGACAGGTCATAGAAGACTTGCATGGAAGTGACAACTTTCCAATACTTTTGGAGGAAGTGAATGGTATTCAAGAAAAATTGGAGTGCAGAGATAGCGACTTGAACATGCAGATTGGAATCTTTTAAATAAACTGCAGTATTACAAGGAGCTGTAAATGTTTCCATGTGTTCAAGATGCTGTTAATCACTTCATCAAAGAAGGGGGCAGTACTGTCGACCTCCAGTACCATGTGGTCTGATGAATGCCAACAAGCTGTCAGAGCAAGAAAAACTGTATTAGGGCAGTTGAAACGATACCCAGTGATGTAACCTTGATCCATTACAAAAGACCCGAGCCAAGGCCTGGTGAGTGGTAAAGGAGGCTAGACAGATGTCGTGGAGACAGTATGTCTCCTTGATTAACTCTGGGACCCCCTTAGCATGGGTATAGGACATGGAGAATAAGATCAATCAATGTCACCACGTGCTTTGAAGATAGATGGCATAAATTCTCCCCAGACAAAAAAAAATGTTGCTAAAGAGCTAGCTAAATCCATGGCGAGATCTCCTCTAGATCATCCTTACACTACAGGCTGAGCAGAATGACACCCAGTGTCAATAGGACTGCTGCAAAAACTTCCATAGAACTTGCTATTTTTGCGCAAAAAGGACTCTTTCTTTTTCAGCTCACTTATCTCACTTACCGGAGAGCTCCCAGAAGTTCCTATTGACCAATTCAATAGGGGTCTACAGGGAGGGCAAAGTGCATCCACATGGAAAGAGGCTATAATCATACCTGTTTTCCCAAACCTGGCAAGGATACTTCCACACCAGGAAATTACAGACCAATTTTCTCTCACCAGCTGCATCTGCAAGCTGATGGGGAAAATAGTAAACTTCAGGTTGACATGGCTGGTTTAGAAAATTGAGGGTCGACCACAGATGCACTTGTGAGGATGGAAACTGCTATACAGAATTCCTTCACACAGCAATTCACATGTTAGCAGTCTTCTTTGACCTTGAAAAGGCTTACAATACTACAGGAAACATGGCATATTGAAGCTGTATGACATTGGGGCTAAGAGGAGCATTACCTACCTTCATACAAGCTAAATTACTAACAGGAAGTTTGGAGATTGGGTGGGAAACAATTTCTCTAATCTGAAGATCAGCTGGAAGGGGTCCCACAAGGAAGTATCTTCAGTGTGACCCTGTTTGCCATTGCTAATAAATGTTTCAAGTGCTGTTTATGTAATCTGTATGTGGGTGACTTTACACTGTACTGCCCCAGAAGGAAAACTTACAGGATGTGCAAGGGCACATGAAGCTTGCAATAAATCAGGTTGTACAGTGGGCAACATATGGTTCAAATTTTCCGCAAGCAAGACCATAGCTATACATTTCCACAAATGAGGAAAGTTCCATCCTTTCCTCTATTTAGGGCAAACCCACTGCAATTTGTCCCCAAAAGGTGAAGTACTTAGGGCTATTTTTTGACTCAAGGTCTACTGGGTGCCTCACATCAAACAGTAAAAAGGAATGCTACAAAAGCGCTTTCACATATATCTTGGATGCAGACCGCACAACGCTTTCTGCGTTGATTATGGATGTGAGGTTTATTCATCTGCAGCTCCTAATGTTCTCTGGATGTTTGGGCTCGTTCATAATGAAACTCTCAGATATGTACTAGGGTTTCAGGTCTTCACCTGTGGAGACTCTGTATGCTGAGAGTGGAGAACCACCTCTTTCATTACACCGGGGCAACTGAACATGATTTACTAAATGAGACTACAAAAGATTCCATGATCTCCTACTCCATATTGGTTTTTAACCCCCTTGAGCATAGCTGATCCTATGGTACCAAAGGATCAAATGTAATATATACAGATGGTTTTTAAATCTGAAAATGGGTGGGCTTTGCAGCAGTGAGCAAAAGGAAGACTGCATCTGGCAGACTTTCTCTAGCACCTTAAACTTCACTGCAGAGTTACATGCAATCCTTTGCAGCAGTTTAGAGATCTTTCATTATATTGCATTATAATGTGACTCTTGTAGTGCCTTGCAAGCATCAAGATCTTAAACTCATCACTTCCAGTAGTGAGGGGGTTTCAAGATTACTTGCACTGATGTCAACATGTAAAAAGATAACTGTGGGTTTGGGGGGCCAGCGTATGTTGGTATCAGTGGGAAAGAGCGACTGATCGGAAGGCCAAGGCAGCTGCCGCTCAGCCCTGTAAGGCTTGTTTTTTCCCCTCCCACACACTGACCTGAAACCTAGCATCAGGAGTTGTCTTTGCGATAAATGGAAGAAACAGTGGAGGCTACCTCTAGAACAAACTGCGAGAGATTAGGTTGACCTTGGCAGTTGGATGACCACATCCATCCCAACCGAAAGTAGAAGTTGTATTAACAAAACTAAGAATCGGCATACAAGACTGACTCATGGGCTGATGATGGCTAAAAGTGTAGCACTCTGTGCGTGATACCAAGACTATTAACTGTCGCCTGTAGTGGAAAGATGTGCAACATTCTCAGACCAAAGACGTACGTACACGTCTGCCTCCCACTTATACACAGAAAAATGTATTTGGGGAGGATTGTGACATAGAAGGTCTTATTAGTTTTTTCTTAGGGAAAACTAATATTTTCAAAAAATTTAATTATGCTATTTATGCAATAATTTTATACACTTAGAGCATATGTTTTGCTTTATTTTTAATATATTTATTGTTATTTGTAAAATATTTATTGATGATTTTTTAAGTTTTAAATATTTTAAAATATCTATCTTTCAAGTTTTCGCCGCTAATGACCTTAGCTGTTAATGCGGCAGATAAATTTAAAATAATCAGTCAATCTCAACCGGATTTAAATTTGAACTGTTTTGGGCCACTTCATGACTGGGATATTCTTATCATTAAGGCAGCTTTTTTACTTTTTTAGAGGGTTGGCAGAGGATGCCTCCTTGTATGAACAGGGTGGCGCCAGGATTGGCATAAGAATGTAACATGTTTCCCTCAGAAATTGGATGTAGTGATCTCCATCAATGGTCCATTCTTAGGCAAAAAGTAGAGTCAACCCCTCCCCACATTTCCCACTGAAACAACACCATTTTTTATGGAAGCACTGTGCTTCACTGTAATAATGGTGTACCTGGCTCATACTGATTACATCTGAGGGGGTGCTGTACACCCAGTCTGTGGGGCTTGGAAACTGCTCTTATTTGACCAGAGGACCTTCTGCGATCTGCCACAGACCAAAAGCAAGCAAGCAGCTTACAGAGCACGGTGGTTGGTGGTAGGAGTTTGGTTCCGCCACGCGACTCTGTTTCATCATGGTGATGTTTTTGGTGGTGTTCGATGATGCCCCTTCCTTACCTTCCAGGATACTTTTTATTT
>NW_023657650.1:17500-22500 GCF_015228065.2 Penaeus monodon
ATGTGCCCTACTTGCTGCTGTGCATGAGTTGCCACCGAACACCATTCCCAAAAAATAAAGTATCCCGGAAGGTCAAGGAAGAGGAATCATCGAACACCACCACAAACATCACCATGATGTAACAGAGTCGCGTGGCGGAACCCAAACTCCTACTCACCAACACCGTGCTCTGTAAGCTGCTTGCTTTGCTTTTGGTCTGTGGCAGACTCGCAGAAGGTCCTCTGGTCAAATAAGAGCAGTTTCCAAGTCCCACAGACTGGGTGTACAGCACCCCCTCAGATGTAATCAGTATGAGCCAGGTACACCTTTATTACAGTGAAGCACAGTGCTTCCCATTAAAAAATGGTGTTGTTTCAGTGGGAATGTGGGGGGGGGTTGACTCTACTTTTTGCCTAAGAATGACCTTTGATGGAGATCACTACATCCAATTTCTGAGGGAACACATGTTACATTCTTATGCCAATCCTGGCCCCACCCTGTTCATACAAGGAGGCACCCTCTCCCAAACCCTCTAAAAAAGTCAAAAGCTGCCTTAAGATAAGAATATCCCAGTCATGAAGGGGCCCCCAAAAACAGTTCAAATTTAAATCCGGTTGAGATTGACTGATTATTTTAAATTACCCTGCGCATTAACAGCTAAGGTCATTAGCGGCGAATAACTTGTAAGATAGATATATTAAAATATTTAAAACTTAAAAAATCTATCATAAATATTTTACAAATAACAATAAATATATTAAAAATCAAAGCAAAACATTAATGCTCAAAGGGTGTATAAAAATTATTGCATAAATATGCATAATTAAATTTTTTTGAAAATATTAGTCTTCCTAAGAAAACTAATAAGACCTTCTATGTCACAATCCTCCCCAAATACATTTTTCAGTGTATATGGGGGAGCCCGTGTACTACGTCTTTGGTCTGAGAATGTTGCACATCTTTCCACTACATGTGCGACAGTTAATAGCTCTTGGTATCACGCACAGAGTGCTACACTTTTAGCCATCATCAGCCCATGAGTCAGTCTTGTTATGCCGATTCTTAGTTTTTTAAATACAACTTCTATTTTTCGGTTGGGATGGATGCTGGTCATCCAACTGCCAAGGTCAACTCTAATCTCTCGCAGTTTGTTTTAGAGGTAGCCTCCCACTGTTTCTTCCATTTATCGCAAAGACAACTCCTGTTTGTAGGTTTCAGGTCAGTGTGTGGGAGAGGAAAACAAGCCTTACAGGGGCTAAGCGGCAGCTGCCTTGGCCTTCCGATCAGTTCGCTCTTTACCACTGATACCAACATACGCTGGCACCCCAACCCAGTTATCTTTTTACATGTTGACATCAGTGAAAGCTAATCTTGAACCTCCCTCACTACTGGAAGTGATGAGGTTTAAGATTTTGATGCTTGCAAGGCACTACAAGAGTCACATTTAAATGCAATATAATGAAAAAATCTCTAAACTGCTGCAAGGATTGCATGTAACTCTGCAGTGAAGTTAAGGCCTGCTAGAGAAAGTCTGCCAGATGCAGTCTTCCTTTTGCTCACTGCTGCAAAGCCCACACCATTTTCAGATTTAAAACCCATCTGTATAATTTACATTTGATCCTTGGTACCATAGGATCAGCTATGCTCAAGGGGGTTAAAACCAATATGGATGTAGGAGATCATGGAATCTTTTGTAGTCTCATTTAGTAAATCATGTTCATGTTGTCCCGGTGTAATGAAAGAGGTGGTTCTCCACTCTCAGCATACAGAGTCTCCACAGGTGAAGACCTGAAAACCCTAGTACATATTCTGAGAGCTTCATTATGAACCGAGTCCAACATCCAGAGAACATTAGGAGCTGCAGATGAATAAACCTCACATCCAAAATCCAACGCAGAAGGTTGTGGGGGTTCTGCATCCCAAAGATATATGTGAAAGCGCTTTTGTAGCATTCCTTTTTTACTGTTGATGGGGAGGCACCCATGTAGACCTGAGTAAAAAAATAACCTAAGTACTTCACCTCTTGGACAAATTGCAGTGGGTTTGCTCCTAATAGAGGAAAAGGATGGAACTTTCCTCATTTGTGGAAAATGTATAGCTATGGTCTTGCTTGCGGAAAATTTGAACCATATGTTGCCCACTGTACAACCTGATTTATTGCAGCTTGCATGTGTCCTTGCACATCCTGGTAAGTTTCCTTCTGAGCAGTACAGGGGTAAAGTCCCCACATACAGTTTACATTAAACAGCACTTGAAACATTTATAGCAATGGCAAACAGGGTCACACTGAAGAACTTCCTTGTGGGACCCCTTCCAGCTGATTTTCCAGATTAGAAAAAATTGTTTCCCACCCAATCTCCAAAACTTCCTGTTAGTAAGTTAGCTTTGTATGAAGGTAGGTAATGCTCCTCTTAGACCAATGTCATACAGCTTCAATATGCCATGCTTCCATGTAGTATTGTAAGCCTTTTAAAGGGTCAAAGAAGACTGCTAACATGTGAATTGCTGTGTGAAGGAATTCTGTATAGCAGTTTCCATCCTCACAAGTGCATCTGTGGTCGATCTCAATTTTCTAAACCAGCCATGTCAACCTGAAGTTTACTATTTTCTCCATCAGCTTGCAGATGCAGCTGGTGAGAGAAAATTGGTCTGTAATTTCCTGGTGGGGAAAGTATCCTTGCCAGGTTTAGGAACAGGTATGATTATAGCCTCTTTCCATGTGGAGGGCACTTTGCCTCCCTGTAGATCCTATTGAATTGGTCCAATAGGAACTTCTGGGAGCTCTCCGGTAAGTGAGATAAGTGAGCTGTAAAGTAGAGTCCATTTTGCGCAAAAATAGCAAGTTCAAATGGAAGTTTTGCAGCAGTCCTTTTGGGACACTGGGGGGTCATTCCTGCTCAGCCTGTAGTGAAAGATGATCTAGAGGAGATCTTGCCATGGATTTAGCTAGCTCATTAGCAAACATTTTTTTTTTTTCGGGTGAGAATTATGCCATCTATCTTCAAAGCACGTGGGTGACATTGATTTGATCTTATTCTCCATTTTCCTATACCCATGCTAAGGGGGTCCCAGAGTTAATCAAGGAGACATACTGTCTCCACGACATCTGTCTAGCCTCCTTACCACTCACCGGCCCTTTGGCTCGGGTCTTTTGTAATGGATCAAGGTTACATCACTGGGTATCGTTTCAACTCCCATAATACAGTTTTTCTTGCTCTGACAGCTTGTTGGCATCTCAGACCACCATGGTACTGGAGGTCGACAGTACTGCCCACTTTTTTTGGGATGAAGTGATTACAGCATCTTAAAACACACGGGAAAATCATTTACAGCTCCTTTTTAATACTGCAGTTGATCTAAAAAGTTTCAAATCTGCATGTTCAAGTCGCTATCTCTGCACTCCATTTACTTGAATCCATTCACTTCCTCCAAAAGTATTGGAAAGTTGTCACTTCCATGCAAGTCTTCTATGACCTGTCAAGTGAAATTCATCCGTGAATTAGGTGAACCACCTGACAGGTCTATATTGGAGAATGTCCTAGTTTGAATTTAGAAATGTGTAGGACTGTCACTTTTCAGTAAAAAATGCATCTACAAGGCCCCTTCCCCCGAGGGTTGCACAAAGTGTCTCCCAGAGGTGATGCCTGTTTGTATACTCACTGTGTTGTGTTCGTATATCTGTTTGTTTGGTGTTTCTCTATGATGCTTGAGGGAGAAGAACACACCAATTAAAATTAAAAAAGGTTCATTGCAGATCAGCTCTGACAAAAATAAAAGGGAGCTCTTCACCAGTCCGTGCGCCACGCGTCGGCCATGCCCGAGAGCGCTACTGCCAGACGTGTGACTACAGACACAAGATAAAATATTGTACTCTATAAATTGTACAGAGAATCTCACTCTTTTACATAGGCGATATGCTACACAGCAATATAAGCTAAACATAATCTTCTATATTTCACATGGTTTTAACATATCACACAAAAGGCCCGTATATATATAATATAATCATATAATTATCACAATACAGGTACGATAATATTGTCATCATATCCCGTACATGGGGGCATCACAATATGGCGCTCCAACTCACATAAGTATCACAACTCACTTTATTATCACAACCCACAATGCCGACCATTGAAATTTCCCCAAAAGTAGAAATGGATGTGGCAACTGTCCAGGTACATCTTCCAAATCATGGAGTAAGTAGATGGATGCAACAGTATAAGGTCGTGTCAAGCCTATTCTCACAGCCTTCACCTGCAATGTTGTCTACAGATGGATGGCCTGGAAAGGAATATCCTGGACGTACTGTTACTGCTACTCCCCCAGAGGTTCATTATCAAAGGTTCCATAATGGGCTTGTATTTGGAATCCTCTCAGGGAAATTGGACCGATTTTCCCCCGGTCATAATCTCTTGTAGGCATACCAAACTGGGTTTTGTGAAGCTATCAGATGTTGCATTTTTTTCCCATTTGCATGAATTCACTAACAGTTTCCACTGGAGTAGGGTATCCAGTTCTTCAAACTATCTCTTCATAAACTGTTTGGTCAAGGTTTTGCCCCATACCTTTAGGCTGTCTCTTTCCGGGATCTTTTGAGGGGTTGTTTATCCATGGAGCTAGTTTCCACAGGCTTCCTTTTGGCAGGCTCAGGATTTTTTTGCCTGGGCAAAGGACGGACCTGAGCCTTTGCTTCAGGGGCATTCTGCCTAGCAGCAGAGGCCTTTCTCCTTGCTCCTTATTACCAATACTTCTTTTCAACTTTGTACTTTTTACATTGCTTTGAAGAATCAGGTCTCGGGGAAAGACAATTCCCTTACATGACCCAGTGTTTTTTAGAGGAGAACATGAAACTTGAGCCCCAGGAATGTTGCATATCGCATGCAGACGGTCACTCTTGTCTGGTGACAAAACCTCAACTATCAGGCTACCATCTAGCTGTGGGGTGATGCAAGGATCACGTTTAACACACCTCAACTATTTTCTGATGTACTTCAAAAATATCAAGATCCCTAATT
>NW_023657651.1:0-20000 GCF_015228065.2 Penaeus monodon
GGGAAAAAAAAGCTTTCGCCAACTTCAATACCGAATATCATAGAAAGGAAAAAGAAAAGAGAAGTAGAAAGGAGGCTTTAAAACATCAAATAAACAAACCGTCTTACAAAATCTCTGAGCCACCCTCCCCCCCCTACACCCTTCCCCTACTTCCCCTCCCCCCTCCCCCTCCCGCGACCGGATCCAAAGCAGCAGCAGCAGCAATAACAATAATAACAATAACAACAATAACAACAACAACAACAACGACATCGCCTCGACTTTCTCTTTCATAACAAAAGTATTTTACTCGCGTTTTCGTCCCGTCGGACCAGTTTTTGCAGCTCCCCTCTCCCCTCTCCCCCACTTGCGGTCGTCCTCACTCGTGCTCAACCCCCTCCTCGCCATCACTGATCCCCCACCCCCTCCCCCTCTTCCCTTCTATACCCTTCCCTTAGCAATCCCCTCCCCTCCCCCACAACCCCCTACCTATCCCCTCTCCCCCTCCCCATGGACGTTCTGCCTATCTTTTTCCTTTCCTTTGGCTTCTACCCTTTATCAAACTGTCTCTCTTCGCCTCGTTTCTTCTTCCTTGAACTCGTAGGGGGGTAATCTGTGACTGTGACTGTGTGACTGTGTGTGTTTGTGTGTGTGTGTGTGTGTGTGTGTGTGGTGTGTGTGTGGTGTGTGTGGTGGTGTGTGTGTGTGTGTGTGTGTGTGTGTGTGTGTTGTGTGTGGTGTGTGGTGCGTTGCGTGCGTGCGTGCGTGCGTGCGTGCGTGCGTGCGTGCGTGCGTGCGTGCGTGCGTGCGTGTGTGTGTACGTACGTGCGTGCGTGCGTGTAATCTAATTACTATATACATATTCCACCAAAGCGCCAATTACAGATCTTGCTCTGTGGACTGATTGCATCACCATTGCAATCACCATCATCATCAATACTACTATCTGCTTCATCGACCAATTCTCACGCCTGCCCGAAGCCCATCTTCTCGCTTCTGACAACACCCAGCGCCGGGCCTGTCGTGAGTCTGGCGCGAGAGGGAGGGAGGGAGGGAGGGAGGGAGGGAGGGAGGGAGGGAGGAGGGAGGAGGGAGGGAGGAGGAGGGAGGAGGAGGGAGGGAGGAGAGGGAGGGAGGGGGAGGAGGAGGGAGGAGGGAGGGAGGGAGGAGGGGAGGGAGAGAGAGAGAGAGAAGAGAGAGGAGAGAAGAGAGAGAGAGAGAGAGAGAGAGAGAGGGAGAGAGAGAGAGAGGGGAGGAGAGGAGGAGCGGGAGGGAGAGGGGAGGGAGAGAGGGAGGGAGGGAGAGAGGGAGGGAGGAGAGAGAGAGAGGGAGAGAGAGAGAGAGCGGGATAGAGGGAGGGAGAGAGAGGGATGCCCGTGCCTGCCTGCTTGCCTGCGGATGCCTGCTGGCGCCGACAGGTGTTCTGCCAGCATGCACACGCCAGCATGACACTTGCGCCCCGTGTCACGCATGACGCATCTCGGCTTGCATAATAAATGATGGGGTGGGGTGGGGGGGGGGGTAAACGGAGAGGGAGAGAGAGAGAGAAATTAAAAGACGGTTTAAGAAAGACAGTAAATGAGTGAGAGAGACAAGTGATTGAATGTGTTGAGAGGAGGAGAGAAAGAAAGAGAAAGACAGAAAGAGAAAGAAAAAGAGAGAGAGAAAGAAAGAGAACAAAAGAGAGACAGAGACAAAGAGAAGGAAAGAGAGAGTGAAAACGAAAGAAAGACAAAGGCAAAGAGAAAGAAAGAAAAAAACACAGAAAAAGAGAAAAAACAAAAGAAAAGACAAAGAGAAAGAGAAATAGAGATATACATCACTCCGCCAAAGCCACCCGTCGCCCACACCCGTAACACACGCCCCCCAAGACGCCCGCGCCTGGATTCGCGCACACTGACCGACTGCTGACTAGACCCCCCCCCCCCCGGCCTAAGGTATCAATTTAATTTCCTAATTATCTACCAATTACCATCTAATTGTTTTTTTTTCTAATAATCTATTCTTTCTTAAACGTAAGTATATTTTCTTTTTGCTTTTACAGTAATACATGCTTATATATATATATAGTATATATATATATATATATATATATATATATAATATATATATATATATATATATATGTTGTGTGTGTGTGTGTGTTGTGGGTGTTGTGTAAAATGTGTGTGTGTGTGTTGTGTGTGTGTGTGTGTGTGTGGTGTGTGTGTGTGTGCACGCGCGCGCGCATATTAAGAGTGGGTGATGTAGGATACTTCATAAAAATAAATAAATAAATAAATAAATAAATAGACAAATACATAAATAAAAAGATAAATAAAGAGGGCACCTGAAAGGAACACAAACACACCGCGTCTCATCGCAAGATAAAACATTTACGCAGATAACAAACAGCTGATAAGTAAGGGTTTAAGAGCGAGCACTTTAAAAAAGCGCGCCCCCACCCACCAAGGGCGACGGCCCCGAGGGGTGGGTGGGTGGGGGGGTGAGTAAGAAAGGGGGAAAAAGTGGGAGAAGGGGGGTGAGTAAAAGAGTGAGGGAAGAATGAGGGGGTGAGGCAAGGGTGAGTGGGCTCAGGAGTGAGGTGTTTAGTGAGCGAGTGAGGAAAACGAGTGAGTGAAAATGAGTGAGTAAATGAGTGAGTGAGTGATGTGTGTGAGTGAGCGAGTGAAAAAGGGGTGGTGAGTGTGTGTTAGTAGCGAGGAGTGAGTGAGTGTGTGTGGGGAGCGAGGGTGAGCGAGCGAAAGGGGAGTGGGATGATGGTAAGTGAGTGAGTGAGTGAGGAGTGAGTGGGGTGAGTGAGGATGATGAGTGAGGAGTGGGGTGAGTGAGTGAGTGAAAGGGGGGTGAGGGGGACTAATTGGGGGTTTAGGGCCAGAAGCGAGCGCTGGATTCCCCAAAGATCAGGAGTCACGTTTTGGGGTGAAAAAATAGAATAAGGAGGGGGGAGGGAGGTGGAGAGGGAGGGAGGGGGGGAGTGGGTTTGTGGTGTGTGTGTGGTGTGTGTGTGTGTGTGTGTGTTGTGGTGTGTTGTGTGGGGTGGGGTGGTGTGTTTTTGTGTTGGTGGGGTTTAATTTAAAATATACACACACACACCCAAAACACCACCACACACAAAACCTCACACACCACACACACACAACACACACACACACACAACGCAACACACACACACACACATAATATATATATATATTATATATATATATAATAATATATATATATATATATAAAATCATAAATATATATATATATAAAATAATATATAATAATATATAAATATGTGTGTGTGTGTGTGTGGGTGTGGGTTTTGGTGTGTGGGGGTGTGTGGTTTTGGGGTGTGTGTGTGTGGTGTGTGTGTGTATGTGAGTGTGTGTGTGTGTGTGTGGTGTGGTGTGTGTGTGTGTGTGTGTGTTGTTATGTATATAAACACACGGGACCCGCGTTAGAATCACCTTGGGGCAGCAAAAAAAACCCCAAGCATCCGAAATATGTGATGGAAAAAATACATAACTATTTCCCGGCGCCTAGGCAATCACGATATGGTAGTGAGGGGGTAGGGCTAAAAAAAATTTTTTGAATGTTACCCAAAAAGGACCACCGGCACTTCCGTGGAAAGGAAAATGGGACCCTACCACGTACTCACTCCCAAGAGCAAACCAAATGAAAACTAAATTAAGTATAAAACTGTGACCACGGAAGCTCAGGAAAATGAAAACCCACCGTTAAAAGAAGAATTTTTGTGTGTGGTGTGGTGTGTGTTTGTTGTGTGTGTGTGGTGGTGGTGCATGTGGTTGTGTGTGTTGGGGTGGTGTTGTGTGGGGTGTGTGTGTCGTGGGTTTTGTGGGTGTGGTGTGTGTGTGTGTGTGGTGGGTGTGTGTGTGTGTGGGGGTGTGTTTGGATGTGTGTGTGTTGTGTGTGTTAATTCGCGCCACACAAAGCACACAACCCCCACACACAACATATACATATATTTTTAATTTTAAAATTTAATATATATATATATAATTATATAAATATATTATATATATATACATATTATTATATAATATATATTATATATATATTATATTTTATATATATATATATATATATATATATATATATTATAGTATACAATAAAATATGTGGTGGGGGTTTGTGTGTGGTGTGTGTGTGTGTGTGTGTGTGGTGTGTGTGTGTGTGTACATGCGTGCGTGCTTTCTGTGTTGTGTATGCATATGTGTTCATAATATATATATATAATATATATATATATATATATATTATTATTATATATAATATAAAATTTATATAATATATATATGTGTTTGTGTGGGTGTGTGTGTGTGGTGTGTGTGGTGTGGTGTGTTGTGTGTTGTGTGTGTGTGAATGTCAAGAGTATTAGAAAACCTTTTGTTGAAGAGAAAAGCAGGAAACAGTAAAAGCCAGGGGGGGAGTGTGGGGTTTTGGCTTGATAGCCGCCAATACAAATTTTCCGTCCTTAACGGAATTATTTACACAACGTATGTCAGGGGAATGGTACGCGACCGGGGTCTACCGAGCGGGGTCCGGGAGGCGGGGGGGGGGAGGCATAAAGGGGTTCACGCCGCTTTCCTCGGCGCACACTTGG
The DNA here is from genome assembly GCF_015228065.2 of Penaeus monodon. Lineage (NCBI taxonomy): Eukaryota > Metazoa > Arthropoda > Malacostraca > Decapoda > Penaeidae > Penaeus > Penaeus monodon. Next base: position 4,592 of record NW_023657651.1, read on the forward strand.
GGCCCCAGACAGTGCCCGCCAAATGATCAAGAACACGTTTTTAAATACGGGGCAGGGGCCTGAGCATCTTCCCTCAGCCTCGGCGGAGACGTCGTGGAGGGCGGCTGGGGAAGGAGAAAAAATCCTTCGACTGCTCTTCAGACCGGCTGGGGAGAAGGACGCCAAGGAGTACGTCCTTATTATTATTATTGTTATGATATGGTTATTTTTTTTATTGTCTTTTTAAACCATAATCATTATTATTTGTTATACCCAGCATTGTTATCATTATTTTTTTTTATTATTTTTAAATTATTATATTAAAACTTTACTACATCTTTTTTTTTTTTTATTATTATCATTGTTATAAATTTTAAAATTTTTAAATATTATCATTGTTGTTTTTTTTATCAATGATGATTCTTATCATCATTATTATTACACATCATTTAATACTTTATTAATGTTATTTTTTCTATATTTTCTTATAATTATCATTTTTATTTAATTTTCATTACTATTGATATTTTATTAATATATTATTTTAATTTTTTTTTATTTTTTTATTTTTATTTTACAATTTTATTATTATCATTTCTTTATCATTATCTTTTAATATTATATTATCATCCCCCTCATCTCATCATCAATCATCTCATCATCATCAATCATCATCATCATCATCATCATCATCACCCCATCATATCATCACATCACATTACTTTATCATTATCATTATCATTATCATTATATTATTTTAAATTATCGTCGTCTTTTCATTATTAATAAATTTTTATTATCAGCATTATAAATTTATCATTTTTATCAATATCATCATTACTGTCATTACGTTTTTATATCGTGTGTATGTGGCAGTGTGTGTGTGTGGGGTGGGGGTGTGTGTGGTGTTTGGTGTGTGTGTGTGGTGTGTGTGTTTGGTTTGTGTGGTGTGTGTGTGGTGTGTTGTGGTTTGTGTGTGTGTGTGTGTGTTTTGGTTTGTTGTGCGTGGTGTGTGTTTCACACCACACATAGCATCTATGGAGACATAAAAATTTAAAATCTGGGGAAATACTTCACCAGGTTTATTTACTAGAGAATAACAGTTGTAAGCCTAGTAACACCAAAGGGGGACGTCTCAGGTTTTCTCCTGTGTTTGGACGATTTTAGGGGATAAACCCCCCTCAACTGGGTTGTCCTTATTCAGAGTGTGCGGGGTGTGTTTTTGGGTTGTTACATACCCCCAAATTGGGTCGGAATTTATGGTAGGGACTTTAAAAAAAACAGTTTTAGAAAAAAATTCGAATAGAATGTATGCTAAGGAACGGGTTTGCTGTACCAACGACCTTTGGCGAGACCTGGTAATGTATGTGTGACACACTTGCCCCGGCGCTCGCACCCTCCCCGCGCCCGACCGCAGGGAATTAATCACCCAAAAAAGCGGAGGGACAACCCCCCCTCACTGCCCTCCCAGGATGAGGGTGGGGACGCGTCGATCCCCCCCAGTGCCATGCCAAAACCACCCCCTCAACCTCCACCCTATGGGAGGGTTTGATTCCACCGAACATAGGGAGGGAAAGATGTGGATTCGACTGCCGCCCCCTGATGCTGAAAGGGGATTCCAACTCGTTCAGACCAGAAGGAAAAAAGTAAAAAACCATGCGAAAACACTAGAACCGACCAAGAAACAAACAAAACGCCCCCAAAAGCGCAACCCATCGCCCCCCGGGGGAGGTACATTGATCCCTTTTTCCTGGGGACACGACTTCCGTCGATAAAATAAGGTTGGGGGGAGGTCCCACTGCCCCCCTCGAAGAGGAAGGCCCGCTAGACATGGTGCAGGGGAGATGGATATCCCGCCCCTACGTCTATGTACACGAGAAACAACAAAAATATGGGGCCCCCCTGAGATTAATGGCCTTTTTGCGGGGTCTCTTGCAGAACAAAGCGACTTTTCAGCCTAAAAAAAAAAAATACGGGGAATACCGGGTTCCCGGGTTTCCGAAGGAGGCGGCGCTGAGGGGCCTGCATTTCCGGGTTTTTTAAACCCCCGGAGGATCTATAAGGAGGCCCGCCCTTGAACACGTCATCATTGTATGGAGCGGTGAACAGCCGCCCCCTACAGAGTACCAATTTTTTGGGTAGATACTAGAGCCGGCTCCATCGACCGTGGTGCTAAAGGGGGTTTTAGTTCTACAAGTGTCAAGGTTAGGGCCAGTAGTAAATATTGCAGGAAGGACACGGTGTGCTGTCTGTGCAGGAGTCCCGGGGCAAAGGACTGCCCGCAAGAAACGAGGGAAAAGGAAACGACAATGAGGACGCCGCCACCATCGTGAAGAGGTGGTCAGGTGCAGAGGGAAGGGGGTGACGGCCTGGCCCGTAACTGCCCCCAAAAACCCGCCACGAGACCCCCCCCCCCCCCCCTGCCCCGCCCCATCGATCGCGGGGGGCGATGCCCACCCCAGCCACACAACCCACCCAGGCCGCGTAGTCCCCAAAACCCACAGGATTCCCGCAACGCCGGGGGGGTTCCCCCCCTAGGAAACGTGCCCAGGAGAAACCATTGGTAAAAAAAGACGGGACACGGCCAGGAAATAAAAAGCATCAGGCAAGAGATTGTTGAATAAAAAAAAGCATCGGCAAAGATTGCAAATTGAAAAAAATATAAGGAGAACAAAAGTGATCGTGTAACAGGAAAATGGGGTTTTGAGATGTTATGATGTTGAAAATACGAATGAGGTCTCTGATTTTATTTTTTACGCACACAAAAGTACGTGTAGACGGGGAAAAAATTTTGCGTTCTGATGAGTTGTAATGGAAAATACGAATGAGGTCTCTGATATTTTTATTACGCACGTGCGTTCTGATTGATTTTAGTGATTTTAGTGTTTGCTGACAAACGAATGAGGTTTTTTGATATTATTTTTTACCACGGGGACCATTTTGAAAACAGTGACGACAGTGACCGTAAAAAGAGCTAGAAGATGCGTTGGAAAACGGCCCGATCGGGGGGACTCACTCAGAAAATCCCCTATCAGGTACGGATTATGCTATATATCAATAGCGGAAAGCGCGCAAACAGTAAATAAAGAAGATACAACACAAATACGTAATGTATACAAGAAATATGCGATAAAAAAAGTTTCATCAAACAGAAATTTTGACCAGTCATTAAACATAGGGTGGAGGGGGGACAAAAAACCTTACTTTTTTTCGGGGAATATACGTTTTTCAACCGTAGAATTAATGACTCCCACTCCTATACGAACACGGGAAGGACAGACCATTGACTTATGCCCAGTGACGAAAACCGCATAAAAAATCTAATGACAATACTTGCAGTATCAGCTTTTTAAATATTCGAAACGGGCCCTCGGGTTTTTCTCTCTGTACAATTATAGCAAGGGGGAAAAGGGTTTCAGATGTTTCACTCCCCAACTTTCAGAACACGGCAAAATATGCAGGGAGTTTTAAAATCTGACATTATCTTTGGAGATAGTCAATGCAAAAAAATGGGAAGAGGTTCCGAATTTTTGAAAAAAAAAATTTTCTATACAGTATATGATACAACAGGCAAACTACGTGGCGGGGGGCGGGTAATTATGTATAGGGAAGGGATCTTGTGCATGGAAACGTCAGAAGCATTTTGCAACAGAGCAATCAGTGACCACTTTGCAATAGTAAAGAGATACGCGTTGAAATATCAGTCAAAAAAAACAAATAGGGTCAAAATTTCTACCCCCACTTACCTGAGCAAAAACTTTAAAATCACGTACTATGACGGGTCAATGATTACACAGTAAAAGTGTTGATAAAATTTTCCAGGACAGACAACAGTGGTCACTGATTACTCAACACTTGGGTCTGTAAAAGAAAACCTTAAGAACAGAATCACAACGCTGAAAAAAAAACCTAATGGGTCGGGGACCCACTTTATTAAGGGAACAAAAAGCGATTTCAGAGCTTTATGATTCTCAAGCAGGATAATCCCCGTGAAAACCCCTTATTAAATTTTTTAAGGCTAACAATAAACCTAGGGGAAATTTAAAAACTCATTTCAAAAAAATAAACCTTTTAAAAACGTTCCAAAAAGCATTAAAAATAACACTCAATGTCGGGGTTGGGAAAAAAAATTAACAATTTCAGGCAAACCAACTAACACCCCGCGTTCCATGTCCTCTTGCACAAGCAATATGTCCTTAGTCAATGGGCTGGGGCGTCCAAATTGAGTCACTTCCCACAAATATTCAGGATCCCTTAGTAAAATCTAAAATTTTGCACGCAAATTTTGCCATTGAGATTGGATGTTCTGATCTGCCCCCTTTAGACTTTGCTGAATCACAGGGGGAAACTGACAATGCACTGATAAAGGAAAAGCGCCCCGCCCCGGTGGGGTGGAATTCCCTAAGTGTCCCCCGCCTTTAGCTCAGGTACCTGGAAAATCCCCTTTTGCACCTAAAAGGTTTAAAGGGGTTTGGTCACAAGGTATTCTGCCTGGCCCCTGGACACGCATCTAATATCCCTATCCCGAAAAAAAACACTGTAAATACCGCCCAATTTCATAACCTCATGGTATGCAAAGTTTTTGAAAGGAAAATTTTGAACGGGACTCAGGTACAGGTTCCCAAAGAAATTACTCAAGACTGTACGGATTTCTATCGGGACGTAGACACAACATTGTTTTTGCGAGTATTTTCAACTCTAACCCGGGGAAGAACACTGTTTTTTTTGCCCTTTAAAGTCAGCTTTTGACATTGAAACAGAGAAGTTATCCTAGAACAATAGTAAGCTTTGGATTTTTTAAGATATTAACTGGTTTAGAATTATCTCCGAACAGATCTGAAAGTGTCCGTTCAGGGAGTGAAAATTTCCCACTTCCCAGTCTTTTGAACTTTTGATATCCCATTTGGGGATGTGAATCCTTTATAGTATGCTGAGACATATGCGTCAGACCCTCACCCCAAGTAAATGCAAATAATTCTCCCAATACGCCCAATTTTTTATCATTTTCCCCCCGGGTCTCCCCCTTTTCATACCCCACCCACTTTTCGCTAAGTGACCCAGGAGCTTGACATTGCCCACTATAAAATCTCGGGGTAATGTAAATGATGCAGACCGGTCCTCTCTCTAAAAAAGGGGACTCTGGGAGAGATTTGAAACCTTTGAAAATTCTTGTCGGAAGAGAAAGGCATCAATTTTTAAAGCTCGTTTAGACGTTTTACTTGGCTTTTAAAAAGGTCAGTTGAAGACTACCATGCCTGCACTTTTTGCAGTGAAACAATCAAAATAGGTAGTTTGGGGGTATGCAAAATAAGCTAGGGATTACCCTCGGGCCCCCCGGAAAACAGCAAGGATAGTAACTGAGATCAGAATTTAAAAATTACCATCCAAATTTTTGATAGTAATATTTATTCCACATATTTGGGGGTCAAAACTCTGAACCCCCCCGTATCTCCGTTTCCAAAAACACGCAACAAAAATCACGCAAGTAGACGTACAAAATCACAACCACAAAAATTCCCGAACATTATAAAAAACCCTGTTCCAATTGTAAAATACCAAAAGGTCGTCCATTCCCCCATGGGAAAAATTTAACATTGACGTGACCTTTCATGCTACCACAAAAAAACCGGGGGCATAACGTGTGTTGAAACAAGCGCTACAAGGGAACGGAACCACCGAATCTATGGGGCATGAGCTTGATGTTACCCGCGGATCCGTACAGTTTGGATACAAAGCTGGTTTTGCTTGCGCTGTATACAAAAATGGCTTTTCTACAACATCAAGTTAATAGAGAAAAAAAACTGGGCCACACTACAAAACGGGTGGCAGGGATTTCTCCTCGCAACGGGAAATTTTTAAGTCTAGGGCTCTGGAGTAGTTTCTGGACTTCAAAAAATGCTCTTCGGACGCTAAAAATTTTTTTCAAAGCAGGTGGGGTGAAGAAATTGGAGTTGCATTTAAACTAAGAACCTTGCAAAGAGCGTAATTTTAAAAATTTAGTTTGTAGGATACCCTCTCATGTTTGGGTACGAAGCAACCACGTAGACAAATTGGCGAAAGAAGCCTGGGAGGGATAGTGAAAAGATCTTGGGATGCCTCTTGCTAGGGTTGCACATATTTTGAAAAGTTTTTCATAAGGAAGAACTAGTAGATTGATTAACACTAAAAAGGGATGAAAGCTGTACCCCTAAGGCACTACGATCATATAGGGATGGCAAGCCTTCCCCATGGGGGGCAAACCGAAGTCAAACCAGGGCATTTGACGGGTTATTGCCAGAATTTCGTTTTTGGTTAAAGAATGTTACTGGTAACTGCACGGTGCAAAAGGCAGATAAACTAGATGTAGACTGTGTAACGAAGAAAAAAAAAACGAAGCTTGAGTACTTATCTCGGGTGGTATGTGATACAGCCTTTCAGACCAACCCCCAAAATGAGGTATAAAAACTATGTGAATATTTAACATTGATACATTTGGAAGAATACCCTACTATACCCTAAATTTTTCTTGGATAACTCCCGTTGCAAATAACAGTGTTATTCAAACACAGTGGCAAAAAATATGTAAGTAAAAATTTTTTTAAGATTATGATTTATATTTATATTTTTTCCTTAAAAAATAAGTGTTACAGACACTGTACAATGCAGATATATATAAATGTAATCATGATTTTCCCACGCCTGAGCAGATAGCCAGGGTGGTAAATAACTTCTTAACTTAACTTAGACATAAAGTTTGTATGCCCTAGTAACACCAAAGCGAGTAATCAGGATTCCTCCTGGTTCTGGGCGATTTTTCGGGGATAAATACCCTTATCTGGGTTGTCCTTATAAGCAGAGTTCGTGAGGTGTGGGAGCACATTCACCAAATTATGTCGGATACATGGGTTTGGGGGGAAAAATGTTTAGTAAAAATACGAATACTGAGTGTGGTTGCAAAGTGACGGGTCTGTCATACGACCGTTGAGAGCCCTGGTGAGGTATGGACAGCACTTTACCTAGTCTCACACCCTCCCCCGCCCCCTGATAATTAAACATCTAAGAAGTGGCAGGACAACCACCCCCCCACGTCCCACCATGGGGTGGATGGGGACATGCTCGGGGGCCCCCCCCGTGCCAAATACCACCCCCAACCCTCCATCCTATGGGAGGGGTTGATTTTACTGAGATAGGGTATGAACGGGTTGGGTGGACTGCCCAGGGATTCCAATCTTCAAAGGAGGGGGAAGTGAGAACCAACCGAAGACACGCAACCCCGGGCCCAAAAGCAAACGGGGATGAGGGCGCAACAGCGTGAAAACCCCCTCGCCCCCCCGGAACAGGTACATTAGATGGCCTTTCTGGGGGACACATCTACCATAGATAAAATCGGGGATGAGGGGGTTAGCTCTGGCCCCTCCCCAAAAGGAAGGGCCGCTAGAATGGGGAGGGGAATGGCTTTCCTTGCGTACGTCAAAAACGACGGGGCAACAAAACACGGGCCCCTGATGGGTTTTTAAAGGCACTTTCCGGGGATCTCTCTACAAACAAAAACAGCTATCAGCCCAAAAGCAAAAAAAAACGGGAATACCTGGTTTCCAGGTATACGAAGGAAATGCCCCTGAAGAAGCCCCGCATCTTCCCGGGGGGTTTTAAAGTCGGAGGATTTACAAAAACGGACAACCCTTAAAAAAGGGCAAAAATTGTATGCAGGGAGAAAAGCTGCCACCTAAAGAGTACCAATTCTTTGGGAAAAAAACATAAGCCCAGCCCATTAACCATGGTGCTCACGTTTTTAAATTTGCAGGAAAGAAACAGGTGTGCTGCCTGTGCAAGGCTCACCCGACAAAGGGCTGCCCTGCAAAAAACAAAAAGAGAAGGATGAAACAAAGACACCCCACTATCGTAAGAGGTGCGCTAGGTGCGGAGCGCAAGGTGTGACACCCCTAACTGTCCTCACAAAACCCACAAGCACCCCCTCCCCCTCCCTTTCCCGACTGTACCCATCGACCGCGGGTGGCGATGCCCAGCCCCAGCCACACCCCACCCCGTGCCGTGTGTGTCACCAAAACCCCGGAATTCCCGCAACTGCCAGGGGGATTCCCCATCCCAGGAAACAATGCCACAGGGGAAACCCTTGGGGAAAAAACAAGGAATGTCTGAGGAATAAGAAGCATCAGGCAAAGTTTGCTGAAATGAAAAAAAAAGATAATGGAAATAAAAAAGGGTTGTAAAAGGGAAAAATGTGCTTTCTGATGATGTTACGGACGTTGAAAATACGAATCAAGTCTCTGATGTATATTACGCACGATAGTCATCTGAAAACATGACGAAGTGACATAAAAGGGCGAATATGTGAGGAAAAAGGGCGAATGTGAAACTTCACTCAGAAAATGATTATACGTTAATAAACAAAATGTGGGGAAAGCGCGAGATAAATGTAAATAAACAAGATGCTACACAGTATGTAGTCGTACAAGAAATATCCAGACAAAAGGCTTCACCAAACACAAAATTTGACCAATCAGCTAATCATAGGGTGTGAGGGGAACAGAAAAAGTACTTTTCTTTCATGGACTAACGTGGTGTAACCCTAGAATTAATGAGGGGTTTATTTTATTCATAACAATAATGTTGACGTTATCTGTTTACAAGAGCCCCTTCCATCACCACTCAAAAAAAACCGCCCCCAGAAATTGAGGGACCACTCCTATACGAACACAGGTATGGCAGACCTATTGATTTTTGTCGTGAACCCTACCGCATAAGTTAGTGCAGAAGTCTGATGACAATAAGTCAATATAGCATTTACATATTCGAACAACCTTGAGTTTTTTCTCTGTACAGTGTATATGCAAGGTGTAAAAGTTTCAGCTGATTCATGCCCCAATTTCAGAATCACGGCAATATGCAATGGGGGATTTTTAAAGCAACATTATACATTTGGAGATAGTCAGTGCAATGAAAATGGCGAAAGTTCCGAAAATTTTTTCCGGGGGGCAATAATCTATGACAGTATATATACAGGGCAAAAGCACGTGGCGGGGGGGGAGGCGGGTCATGTAATTGGAAGGGATCTTGTGTAGGGGAAAATTTAAAGCATCTTGCAACAGAGCTAATCAGTGACCCCTTTGCAATAGTAACGAGATAGTGTTGTGATACTCAGTCTGCAAATACAAATAGGGTTAAAATTTCTATTCCCCCTTCCTTGAGCACCCCCTTTAAAAACCGATTTGGACTGGTATAACGATTACACGTAACGAGTGTTTATAAATTTTTCCCTGCACAGACAGTGGTCACTGATTACCAAACACCTGCGTTGCCAAAGAAAACCCCCTTTAAGAACAACAACTCACAATGCTCCAAAAAACCTGTGGGTTTTTGAAATACACTATTAAGGGGAAAAAAAAACGAGTTCGGAGCTTTTTCAATCTATAATCAGGGGAAAACGTGACAAAACCCATTCGCTTTTAAGGCTAACGAAAAACTACGGGAATTAAAAAAAAATCATTTCAGAAAGGAACACTGAACAGTTCCATAAAGCACTAACAATAACACCCCGATGTCTGAGGTTGGAAAAAATTAAACGACTCTCAGGCAAAAACCAAATAACACCCCGCAGTCCCTAGTCCCCTTGTACAAACGATATGATCCTTAGTCAGTAGGGTTGAGGTCCAAATTATCACTTCTCACAAATATTCAGGATCACCATAGTAATTAAAATTTCACTAAAAATTTTTCCATTTAGATTGGGGCTGAACAAGCCTAATCAAAGGAAAAAAAGTCCGCCCCGGTGAGGATGGAATTACCTATAGTGTCCTCCCCTTATAGCCCAGGTACCCCCGGTAAAACCCCTTTTTCACCTATACGGTTTAAATTTGTCACAAGGTATTCTGCCTGGCCCCCCGGACGCGCAGTCTAATTCTCCCCATACCGAAATCAATGATAAATACCGACCCAATTTCATTAACCTCTGTGTATACAAAGTCTAGAAAGGTCTGGTTTCAAGGGAAAATTTTTTTCAGACTGTCGGGTTTCTATCGGGACGTAGCCCAACATTGCTTTGCAGAGTACTTTTCACACTCAAACCCGGGAAGCACACTGTTTTTCTTGACCTTAAGAGCTTTTAACATTTTCAAACAGAGAAGTTATCCTAGAAAATTAGTAGGTTTGGCATCTGGGATAAAATATGGATGGTTAGAATTATCTTGCTAACATTCTCAAGTGTCTTGTTCAGGGGAGAGAGAAGTTCACTTTTTCAATTTTTGAGCTTGGGGGACGCCACAGGGGGGGTTCTGTTCTATGCAGTTCAATTTCCTCGTGCACAAGCTGGTGACAGATATCCCCCCTTTGGGGGTGGTGGAATCCATTTTATCTTGCTGATGACTATGGTCAGGGATCATCACAAAAGAGGATCAAATTTAAATTTTCGAAAACTACAGGAAAAAGGGTCGATGTGGATTAGTCACTCCGCTGAGAAAACAATGGCTCTCAACCTAATCATACCCCCACCCAATTTTCGCATAGGTGACCAGGAGCTTGACATATGCCATAAGTATAAAATTCCGGGGTGAAAAAGTAAAGGTCCAGAGCTGGTCCCCTTTTTCTAAAGAAAAGACCCTGGGAGAGATTTGGAAACCCATTAAAGTTTTTTTCGGAAGGGGAAAATGGCATCAATGTTAACCCCGCAGACGTTTTTTTGGCTTTTATAAGGACATTGTAGACTACATGCACAGCACTTGTTGCAGTGTAAGGAATCAGAATAAATTAAGGTATGCAAAATGAAGCTATGAGGGTTTCCCCAGCGCCCCCAGAACGCAAGGGGGTTTGTGAACATGAGATCAGAATTAAACTTTCTTCCATTTTTGATAGAAAAGTATTTTTTCCATTATATTTGGAGTCAAAGCTCTGAGGGGGGAAACCCCCTATCTTCGTTTCCAAAAACAACGCAATATAAAAAAAACACGCAAGTAGACGTGACAAATCACACACGGCGCGCCCTCTGATACACAAAATCTCTATGAACATTATAAAACTCAATTTTCCAAAAAAATCAACCATTCCACCCCGGAAAATTCAACATTGATCGTCCACCTTACGTCTACCCCCCCCCCAAAAAAAACAGTGTACATAATGTGTTTAAAACAAATTGCGTTGCAACGGTAAAGTAACACACGAATCTTTGGGCGATGTTGGATATGTGTACGTGACGACCGTAAGTCTGGATAAAAAGTGGTTGCGTTTTTCGTGTATACAAAAAAGGCGTTCTACAACTCAAGTTAATATGAGAGTAAAATCGGGCCCGCCTAACGAAGGGAGGGAGGTTTAAAACTCGTCGCAACGGAATTCTTAATGTCCAGGGCTTTGGGGTAGTTTTCTTGGGCTCTCAAAGTGCCTTCGGAAAACCCCAAAAATTTTTAAAAGAGGGGGGATGGGGGGGGAAATTTAGTTGATTAACGTAAAAGTAACTTATGCAAAAAAATTTGTAATTTTCCATCCAGTTGCATACCAAGCACGAACGTAGACAAATTTGGGGGAAAGAAGCTGATGCGTGAACATAATTTGGGATGCCTCGCTAGAGTTGCACATATTTGAAAAATTCTCATATGGAAGAAATAGTAGTCTGATCGGTCAGTATAGAGTAGCAAGCCTAACTATGGGGGGACCGAAAACAAATTTGACAATGTGACGTGGGTTATTTCCAAAACGATAGGGACGAACGTATGGCAACGCACGGTGCAAGAAATGCAGATGAATCTAGGTAGACACGCGAATGCTTTAGCACTATGTGAATATTTCATTTTATCTGATAGCATTGGAAGATTTATACTCGATATCTATAGTCCTAAATTTATCTATTGTAATTGAAATTATGATAAGAAAGCAAAATAGCAGTATTTAGGTAAACAGCAGTGTAAAAGCATATAAAAGTAAAATCTGTTTGAATGATGTGATGTTTATATTTATATGTTACCATGTGACTATTTAGGCCACTTCTGTGTTATGTGTGTGTGTGCGTGCGTTATGTGTATGTTTGTGTGTGTTTATATATATATATGATATATATATATATTATAGAATGATATATGATATATATATATTTACTCATATATATTTGTGTGTGTGTGTGTGTGTGTGTGTGTGTTTTGTGTGTGACTGTAGTGTGTGTGTTGACAGTGTTGTGTTTTGTGTGTCGTCTGCCCTGTTGTGTGTTGTGTGTAGTATGTGTGTGATGTATGTTGTTCTTATGTGTGTGAGTATATATATAAAGCACACACACATACACCCACACACAACACACAAAGCACACAGCACAGCACACACACACATAGCGACGTGGGCTCTATACCCTGTACACATCTGTGTGTGTGTGTGCTTTGTGTGTGGCTTACACACACACACACTCACACAGACACAGCCACTACTAAACACACCACACACACACACACACTCACAGCCACACATACATTTACATTACATACATATGTAATATATATACCTATATTATTATATGTTATGTATGTATGTATAATATATATATCATATATAATATATATAGGTATATATATGTATTATAATAGTAGAATATAAGATATTTATAATAAATGATATCTTAAACGGAAATCGGCATCGATTCTCTAAAGAGGAAGGCGCTTGGTCCCTACCACTTCTGGAGATTTGTACATTTAGGAAGTATATATATTTGTTTTGTAAGGCCCTGGGGGGAGGTTATCTCCTTGTAGAAATCTCGTTCGCACGGATAGGAGTAAGAGGAGTAAGTTATGGTTGGTATATGACAACCCTCGGACTCAAGAAAGTCAGCGACGGCAATCGGAGTTCTAGGGTTCGAGTGCACGCCTGGTGGGGGTGCGTTGTTCCGCTTGGACAAGGGAAGCTTCTACTTCGAATTGCCTACGCTATTCCACTGGGTTGGCCATAGGCCAGAGCCCTAGTCGAGTATGCAGTATTCTGGTCCGCAAGGGGCCCGGGTAAAATAGAGAGAGATGATTGCCTTAGAAAGGTAACATTCCGGCACTCTCGTGGCAAGGCAAGACTGGGTGCCCTTACTACGGTACTACACAAGGTCGGCGAAGATCATCATCAACATGAAAACTACAATTACGTATGCATAGCTGTAACCAGTAACAGAGCGGGCTCTAACATTACCTAATCCGATTAAAAAAAAAAAATAAAAAAAGAATATATATATATATAAGTATATATATTAGTACTATATAATATATATATAATACATATATATGTGTAATATATTATTATACTGATACATACATATATATATAGATCGGATATGAATACTAGTTAATATATATAATATATATATTATATTAAGTATATATATATATATAACTATATATATATATTATCAAAGGCCCGCGGTGACGGTGGTTGAGAGGCATCGAGCCAAGACTGGCCACGACGGCAATCTGATATTCGAGGTTCGAGTGCACCGGCCGCGGGCGTTGGTTCCCTGGGGGCAAATGGGGGATTTCACACGCTCGATTTGCTCTACGCTAGCCGATCTGGGTGGCCTAAGTCCAGGCCAAGTCAGTAGCTGTTGCTCAAGTTCCGCGGATAAAATAGAGAGATAATGATTTAACTCTTAAAAGGTAAGTCACCCGTGCTATCTCCGTGGAAAGGAAATGGGGACCCTAAGCACGTACTGCATTAGCAAGTAGCATCACAACATGAAGGGCTAGGAAAAAACAATTAAGTATCATGGCTATGAGCCACGGCGGCTCCAAACAAGAACCTGCAAAGCTAGAAAAAAAAATATATTATATGAATATATTATAGTATCCGTCAATACGGTATGCTGCATGTTTGATCCCGCTAGCCGTGGACCCTCGCGACTCATCCTTCGCCAGCTAGCACTACGATCTCTGGTGGGCGCTTTCCTTTGCCAGCTTGTACCATCGACAGCCCGCAAAAATCTTGATGTTTGTCGCTTCTCAGTCTATGTCTTGCGGGTTTGGCCTCTTTCCTTATCCTCTGTTTCTATCACCATCCCTTCAGGCAAATTTTTCTCAATCGCTTTTACCATTGACATGCATGCAGCGATGACCGTAATAAACTTTAATTTTCTCGCTGTTCAAGATGTCTAACAGCCGTGCTTTACAATTTATTTACCTGCAAGTAACTTCATCATGTCGTTTCTTTTCTGTCCATTATACATAGCTAGCTCGTCTGTTAACCACAGTTTCAAACTATTGATCTTTTTCTTGTCTATCTTCTTCAGGCACTCGCAACACTCATAACCATGATGATGCAATTCGGGGATAAACACGATCACGCACACATCACACACAGACTACACTACACACAGCACACACACACACTACATCATAAACTCGAGCAGCGAGCACACTTACCACACAGCACTATATATAAGTATAAGTCTTTATACTTGCATGTGTGTGTGTGTGTGTCTACATATTATTATAGTATATATAATATAATATATAATATATATAATATATATATATATATGATATATATATTATATATATATTATATAATATATATATTATTTATGTATTATATATATGTATGGGCAGAAGTGACTTTAGATACGCTAAAGTGTGTCAACAGACAGTAACAGGATGGATAACCTATGATCGCGGGCATATATACTTGTTATAATATTATATGTATATATATTGTATATATAGGTATATATTATAATGAATATACTATGTATATATAATATACATATAATTATATAGAGTATGTGGTGTGGAGGGGGTGTGTGTGTGTGTGTGTGTGTGTGTGTGTGTGTGTCTATATATGTTAATAATATATATATAGATATTATTATATCATATTATATATAATAGTATATATTATAATAGGGATATATATAATATTATTATGTGTATATTTATACATGATATATAAATAATATATTATATATATAATATATATGATATTTATGCTGATATATTGTATATATAATATATCATGATATTATATAGACACTACACTAACACTTACACAGCATCACACCATCAGCACATTCACACACACAACACTTAACACAGCCGACAGGGCATAACACCATTATATATATATATATATATAGGTTCTTATATATATATATATATATATAATAATGTATTAATCGTAATATACATATTATATAGTAATGATATATTATATATATGACTATATATATATTACTATATAGTTGATAGTATAATAATATATATATATATATATAATCTATAATATAGGCGCGGATGAGCCGAATGTTCAGAGAGGCTATCCGAACTCAGACTGTCACAACGGCAATCTGAGTTTCGTAGGGTTCGAGTTGTTGCGCGCATTGGACAAGGAGACCTTGTACGGCTTTGATTGCCTACCTAGCGGAACTTGTGTGGGCAAATTCCTATGCGCGCAAACTCAGGTGCGCGGTCCCAAGCCCGGGTTAAATAGG
>NW_023657651.1:25000-26881 GCF_015228065.2 Penaeus monodon
CTGTTCTCGCGCTGAGGTATAATCCTCATAGCTTCATTTTGCAGTACCTTCAATTTTATTCTGATTCCTGACACTGCAACAAGTGCTGTGTCAATGGTAGTCTACAACTTTCCTATAAAAGCCACGTAAAACATTCCTAGCGAGCTTAACATTGATGCCATTTTTCCCTTCCAAATAACTTTAATCGCTTCAATCTCGCCCAAGGGCTCTTCTTTAAGAAACGGACCAGCTCTGGAACCGCATTTACGTTTACCCCCGAGATATTTATACTTATGGCATAGGTCAAGCTCCTGGTCACCTATGGCGAAAATTGGGTGGGGGTATGATGTATGGGTTTGAGAGCCATTGTTTTCTCAGCGAAGATGCACTAATCCACACTCATGACCTTTCCGTGAGTTTTTGTCGAGAATTATTTGCATCTCCTCTTGTGATGATCCCTGACACATATGTCATCACATAGCATATAATGGATTCACCCTCCCCAAGGGGGATATCTGTCACCAGCTTGTGCACGGGAAATTGAACTGCATAGAACTGAGACTCCTCCCTGTGGCGTCCCAAGCTCAAAAGATGTAAAGTGGAACTTCTCTCTCCCCTGAAACAAGACACTTGCAGCTATGTTAGCAAGATACATTCTAATCCCTCTCAATATCTTATCCCGATGCCAAAGCCTACTAATTGTTCTAGGATAACTTCTCTGTTGCAATGTTAAAAGCTGACTTAAGGTCAGAAAAACAGTGGCTTCCCTGGATTAGAGTGTGAAAATTACTCTGCAAAGCATGTTTGTGTGCTACGTCCCGATATAAACCCGTACATCCTGTAAGAAAATTTCCTTGTAACCAGTACTTTCTAGACTTTGTATAACACTGAGGTTATGAAATTGGTCGGTATTTATCAGTGAATTTCGGTTGGGGATGATTAAGACTGCGCGTCCAGGGGCCAGGCAGAATACCTTGTGACAACTTACCCTGTATAGGTGCAAGGGGATTACCAGGTACCTGAGCTAAAGGTGGAGGCCACTATAGGTAATTTCCATCTCACCTGGGGCGACGCTTTTCCTTTGATTAGTGCATTGTTCAGTCCAATCTAAATGGCAAATTTACGTGGCAATTTTTAGATTGACTATGGTGATCCTGAATATTTGGAGAGTGAGCTCAATTTTGGACGCTCCTAACCCTAACTGACTAAAGGATCTAATCTTGCTTGTACAAGAGGACTATGGAACTGCGGGTGTTAGTTGGTTTTGCCTGAGAGTCGATTAATTTTTTTCCCAGACCTCAACTCCGAGGTGTATTGTTAGTGCTTTTAGGAACTGTTCGTTTCCTTTCTGAATTGAGTTTTTTAATTCCCGTAGTTTTCGTTAGCTTTAAAAAGCTGAATAGGTTGTCACGGTTTTGCCCTGATTATAGATATGAAAAAGCTCCGAACTCGTTTTTGTTCCCTTAAGAGTTAGTTTTCCCACCCATCTAGGTTTTTGGAGCATTGTGAGTTGTTGTTCTTGAAGGTGGTTTGTCTTTTGGGCAGACGCAGGTGTTGTAGTAATCAGTGACCACTGTCATGTGCATGGAAATTTATCAACACTCGTTACTGTGTAATCGTTATACAGTCACAAATACGTGATTTAAGTGTGGCTCAAGGTAAGGAGGGAAAAGAAATTTTAAGCTATTTTAATTTGCAGACTGAGTATCACACAGCGTATCTCGTTACTATTGCAAAGTGGTCACTGATTAGCTCTGTTGCAACATGCTTCTGAAGTTTCCATACACAAGTCCCTTCAATTACATGATCTAGCCTGCCCCCGCCACGTTCGTTTTGCCTGTCTGTATCATATACTGTCATAGATCTATTGTCCGCAAAATGTCGGAACTCTTGCGCCATTTT
>NW_023657652.1:0-26877 GCF_015228065.2 Penaeus monodon
ACTTCAACCGGCTTTACCCCGAGCGCTTATTCCTAGTAACTTGACTATGGATGTGAAGCTTATTCTCTGCACTCCACTGTTCTCCCGATGTTGGATTTGGATCATAATGAAGCTCTCAGAATCTGTACTGGGGCTTTCAGGTCTTCACCTGTGGAGTCCCTGTATGCTGAGAGTGGAGAACCACCTCTTTCATTACACCGGAACTACATGAACCTGATTTACTACACGAGACTACAAAGGATTCCGGGATCTCCTACATCCAGATTGGTTTTCAACCCCCTTGAGGATAGCCGATCCTATGATAGGAGAATGAGGAATCTTGTAGAAGAACTTAATTTAAGTCTCACTAAGGTTCTGGCTGTTGGAATTCCCCAATTCCCCCCTTGGACTAATCAAGTCGAGCTGGATTTGGTCGGAATTGGGAAAGGGGAGAGATCTGAAGCAGAAGTCAGAGAGAGATTTTTTCAGCACATTTCTAAGTACCAAGGATCGGACGCAATATATACAGATGGTTCGAAATCTGAAAAGGTGTGGGCCTTTGCAGCAGTGAGCAGAAGGAAGACTGCATCTGGCAGTTCTTTCTCTAGCAGCCTCGATCTTCTTCACTGCAGAGTTACATGCCATCCTTGCAGCAGTCAAGATGACTAGAGATCTTATGAACCATTCTATTGTGATATATTGTGACTCTCGTAGTGCCTTGCAAGCAATCAAGAGCTTAAACTCATCACATGCAATAGTGAGGGAGGTTCAAGATTGGCTTGCACTGATGTCAACACGTAAAAAGATAACTCTGTGTTGGGTGCCAGCGCATGTTGGTGTCAGTGGGAATGAGCGAGCTGATCAGAAGCCAAGGCAGCTGCCGTTCAGCCTTGTGATGGCTCGTTTTCCTCTCCCACACACCGACCTGAAACCCAGCATCAGGAGTTGCCTTCGCGATAAATGGAAGGAACAATGGAGGCATATCTCCAGAAATAAACTGCGAGAGATTAGAGATGACCTTGGCAGCTGGGTAACCAGCATCCATCCCAACCGAAAAGTGGAAGTTGCATTAACAAGACTAAGAATCGGGCACACAAGACTGACTCATGGGCCGATGATGGCTAAAAATCAAGCACTTTGTGAGGGATGCCAAGAGCCCTTAACAATTGCACATGTAGTGGAAAGATGTGCAACATTCTCAGACCAAAGACGTATGTACTTGTCTCCCCCATATACACTGAAGAATGTATTGGGGGAGGATTGTGACATAGAGGGTCTTATTAGTTTCCTTAGGGAGACTAATATTTTTAATAAAATTTGATTATGCATAATGTTCATGCAATAATTTTATACACTTAGAGTATAATATTTATGTTTTAATTTTCAATTTGTTTATTGTTATTTATAAGATATCTATTGATAGATTTTTAAAGTTTTATACATTTTAATATTTCTATTTAACAAGGTATTCGCCGCTAATGACCTTAGCTGTTGACGCAGCAGATAATTTTAAATAATCAGTCAATCAATCTGACTCTCGTAGTGCTTTGCAAGCATTCAAGAGCTTAAACTCATCACATCCAATAGTAAGGGAGGTTCAAGATTGGCTTGCAGTGATGTCAACACGTAAAAAGATGTGTTGGGCGCCAGCGCATGTTGATATCAGTGGGAATGAGCGAGCTGATCAGAAGGCCACGGTAGCTGCCGCTCAGCCTTGTGATGCTCGTTTTCCTCTCCCACACTCCAACCTGAAACCCAGCATCAGGAGTTGTCTTCATGATAAGTGGAAGGGACAATGGAAGCATACCTCCAGAAACAAACTGCGAGAGATTAGAGATGACCTAGGCAGTTGGGTGATTAGCATCCATCCCAACCGAAAAGTGGAAGTTGCATTAACAAGACTAAGAATCGGGCACACAAGACTGAGTCATGGGCCGATGATGGCTAAAAGTGAAGCACGTGATGAGGGATGCCGAGAGCCATTAACGTCGCACATGTAGTGCAAAGATGTACAACACTCTCAGACCAAAGACGTATGTACTTGTCTCCCCCCATAATACTGAAAAATGTATTGGGGGAGGATTGTGATATAGAGGGTCTTATTAGTTTCCTTAGGGAGACTAATATTTTCAATAAAATCTAATCATACATAATGTTTATGCAATAATTTTATACACTTAGAGCATAATATTTCTGCTTTGATTTAGATATTTAGATATTTATTGGATAGATTTTTTAAAGTTTTAAATATTTTAATTTTTCTATTTAACAAGGCATTTGCCGCTAATAACCTTAGGTGTTGATGCGGCAGATAATTTTAAATAATCAATCAATCAATCAATCCTGTCCCTGGGGTATAATGAAGGAATGCCGTTATTTGATGTTTATCTTGGGGATAAATGCATTACAGTACTATTCGAGACAGGAGCAGAATTCTCGTTAGTACATAGTGAAGTGCTGAAGGAGCTATATATGTTCTATAAGCAGCTTAGGAAATCTGTTCATTGGGGGGATGGGTCTTTCCTAAATGACAGAGAGGAGATAAATCTCAGTATTAATGTAGGTAAGATAAAGACTTCATTTGTGTTTTTGGTGGTGGATACTTGGGATTTACCATGCCAAATGCTGATAGGAAATGATTTTGGGGACATGCATATATACATCACGCCCTACCACCTTGTCCATTAACGGTCAGGATGTGAAGGTCGAACGTAGTAATAAAAAATCTGTCGCTTCCATGGGAATTGTAGGTCTGAAGGGACGCTAGAGGACAGGTAGTAGCAAGTGTTTAAGAGCTACAGAAAAAAAAAAAAATTGAATGAGCTTTAGAAGAGCAAGGGGTGCTGGTAGATTTGATTTTGGGTTTCCCAAAAGTTTTCAGTTTAAATGATTTTGAACTAATAGTTTTTCGAAATAAGTGTTGGAGGTCCTCCATTTTATAAGAAACCCTATCACATCCTATTGAAATACAAAGACGAGATTAGTCCCAGATTGACTCTATATTAAGGGATGAGATTATACAACCCTCATG
Source organism: Penaeus monodon (assembly GCF_015228065.2). NCBI lineage: Eukaryota > Metazoa > Arthropoda > Malacostraca > Decapoda > Penaeidae > Penaeus > Penaeus monodon. Next base: position 3,011 of record NW_023657652.1, read on the forward strand.
GTCTCCTTACAATGCACCGTTGGTGCCAGTGTCGTCACTTAAATTGCAACCTCCACGTCAGAAGACCATGCGAGTGGCATCCGAACATTTGGCGCCACTAAAATATTAAAGGATGCTTGATGCCGTATATATAAACAGATGACATGTCGGAACCCCCTATTTTATTCTATTATGTTTAATTTCCATTGTAATGTCCACGATCTAGATACAAAATTCCAGTCTAAATTTTGTCAGAGCATATTCAAAATGTCCAGTGCACATTACTAATTTCTCATTTTAAGTACCCACAATCCGCCACCCACGTAAATAGCTAGTGCTAGTTTTCCACAGGGGAATCTGCAGCCTACTATAGTTCAGGAAGCGCCGCTCTGGACTCTGCTTGTTCTCAAAACCAGTTATTTGTAAAACCCAAGGACCCATCCTATCCACCCATAGTTTATAAAGTAAAATCTAACTTGCACTAAAGTTTAAAATAAAGTAGTTAGGATAACTGTTTTGCCACAATTAATGAATGATGCATGTGCATAATTTGATGGCAGCGGTGGGATTCATAAGAACATTTTTTGTTTGTCTTGTGATTTGAATTTGCATTATCCAGAGTGGTTTATTTTTGGGAGAATTATACTTTGCATTTAGTTTACCATTAAGCGCAGCCCAGTGCAGGTCCCATTTATTTCAATTAATGTGTTTACATTATGTAACAATATTTCATTATTGTAACAGTTTTTCTTGTTTGCTTTTGGTTGCTTGCAAATTACATGAGCTATATTCGTTTGGTTGTTTATTAGTGTTGACTTGATTATCTTTTTGTAGTGGTGATGCCTTTCATGTTTGTTTCTTGCAGTTGTCTGGTGATGTTGTTGGTCGCTAATTCGTGTTGCTGCTGTGATATATCGGTTTTATTGTGGTTTTACAGTGAACATTGTTGTAACAGTGTTGCTATGCAAAACTTCTGCTTCACGTAGTATGGATTGTTTAGCATTTTGTTTTAAGCACATACCGTCGCTTTGTTTCGTTTCCTTTTCTATGCATGGATTATAGCACAAAATGCCTCTCAAGACGAATTCTCACAGGGGACCTGGCGAAAAAGCCGAAGATATTCCCAAGACACCCGAATCGCCACTGCCGGTGATGTTGGAGCACCTTGTGGCGCAGCTTACAGAGATGTGCATGGAGTGCACCAGAATGGTGAGTGCAGTAACAAGTTAGAAGCTGAGTTTTGTATAGTGTGCAAAGAGAGGGACGCCGAGCGCCGTGAACGGGAAAGGCGGGAAACTGAACTGCGTCATAAAAAGCGACAAGAGAGAGAACAAGTACTGCAGCTGAGAGAACAGGAGCAGCGAAAAACAAGTTATCATAATGCTAAGCAAAGGAGATTTTACCATCAGAGTGCCAAGAGATATAACGATATTAATCGTGATTTCAGTCATTTAGAAGCTGCTCACTCAAGTCGACATGATTTCAACGATCTGCACACAGATGGTGAACATTGTGAAGTTGAAATGCGCAGCACAGACTCTACAGTAATCTACTGCAACAACCACAACCATTGTGCTACACCACCTATGCTGTCTCCTTGAAGTATGTTTAATGTGAACCCGACTTCTGTGCAGGTGATTGTCATCTTTGAGCGCCAGGAACCGATCCCAATGTTCTCTGCAAAAACACCTGCATCTCTTCCTCTACAAGGAAACAATGAAGTGAACATCTGGCTGCGGCAGATCGAGCTGTTGGCGCGACCGAACACGGATGCAGGACGAATCAATGCTGCATGCACACAATGCTCAGGTGATGCTATTATTATTAACTTTTATTTGATGACATCACGTTTTGGTCAGATTCTAGGGCTACAGTCAAATGGAATTTTGAAGGTACCACCAGTGTTGCTGAGTCTCTTTCCTTACTCTTCAAGAAGAGGCTGAGAGATCATCAGTCACCTCAAGATCACTACCAGGAGGTTCAGGGAGCTGTTCTTTCAAGGGCCTGTGATTATGCTCGTTCGTTAGGGCCGACAGAAGAACTCGTCTGTAGTACGTTTCTGCAAAGGCAACCATCTCGGTTGCAGGAAGCAGTTTCTGTCAGAGACCAAGATTTCGTAGAAGATTTAGTTGCTGCCGCTCAACACTGCTGGATTGATCGTTAACATGCATGGCCCCTGAGACCATCACAGTGATTTGTTGCATATTCTTCAGACAACAATCAAGATCGATATTACTGAGAAGAGCTATTGTCTTTCCATGTAGCCTTACTGTGCTTACCACATACCACGTACTGAACACCTCACACGAGACTGCAAGGTGAAATCACAAGGCAGTGAATGTTAGTCTTGCAAGGGAAGAGGACATGTCAGGAGAAACTGTCCCTTTCATAATAACGAACATGGCAGGAGAAGCCTGGAACGAATCAAAACAGCTGAATGCAACAAAGATCCAGGTAACACCAGTCAAAGACAGTGGACAAGGACAACTGATGGTGCATATCAACATTAATGGAGTAAAATCTTGGTGTTTGCTTGATACAGGGAGTGAGGCTACTTTGATTAAGGCTTGTACACCTTCGAAGATCCCTCTGAACACCATCATGAAGCACAGCAAAAATTTTCAGTAGTGACTGGGACAGACATTCAGGTTATTTTAGAGAATGATGTCGGGTTTTGAACTTTCTGCTGACAAATCATTGTCTCATCGGTATGTATTGTGGAGAATATAAATTTTCCAGTGACATTTTGATGGGGATGGTTTTATTATGCAGGTTTAACTTTAAATTTGTTTCCAATCACTATCCTTGCAAGGCTTACTTAATACTTAATGGTATTTGCTTCAGTAGTATTCTCTGACCACCATGGATTGCAGGTTTGTGTTATCAGGCATCACAGTCCATCCCATGTTGCAGTCACTGCTATTAAAGAACTTCGACTTCCAACTGAGGAGGTGATAAATGCTCATGCTCCTCATACAATGAACATTCCTCCACACTGAAGTGTTTTCATGTCTATACGAGTACCGTCATCACTCGAGAAATCGAAAAACGTTAATTTTACCTGCTACAGATGTCCCCATACCTCAAACTCTTGTTTCACCTCAAGATGGATTTTTGTCAGTATGAGCAGTTAATTTTGGTCCATATCTTATACGCTTGTGCTGTGGAACCTTACTTGCTGTACTTAATGATGCTGTTGAAGAGGACAATCATCAAATTGTGGATGCAGATGTTGCAGTCGCAGGATCTTTGTGTGAACCTAACACCATCCCACCATATATGGTGTCAGAATAGAACGAGTTTTCGGTGATAACTTTAAAAGAGCCGTTGTTACTGAGGGATTTCGATCATTTTTATAGTGAAATGGACTTTGGATATCAGCCCGACGAGTTTCATATTTTCAATGAATCAATCTCTGATGACTTATTTGAAAACCCACCAGATTTCACTGCCGTCCGAGTCATCAGCAGCCAAAGACGTGTTTGCCGTTACCATATCAGCACTTACCAATCTGCCAGCACCCGTCAGTACAAATGAAGAGATTGCTAAGTCACCTGGAAGGTAATGACCAATCCTGTGTTGAGGAGTTGCTGAGTAAATTTCCAAAGCTCTTCAGTCAGGACACAATGGAGGTAGGCACAGTGCCAAATGTTTACTCATCATAAACCTACAGCAGATGCAGTACCAATAATAACTCGACAATGGAGACTTCCACATACCAGTTGCCAAATAATTAGGGAGCAGTGCAATTCAATGACTTCTGCAGGCGCCATAGAGCCTTCCACCAGTCCTTGGCTGTCACCTGTAGTGCTTGTTCGGAAACCCAATGATTCTGTCAGATTCTGTGTTGATTTTAGAACAATTAATGCACTCACCACTGCGACTCGTATCTACTTCCACCTATTCAGCAGATGCTCGATGACCTAAGTGACTCAAATGACTTTACTTCTTTATATGCACGGAGTGCATATTGGGCATTACCTGTTGAGGAGGCTGATCGACACAAGACGGCGTGTTAGTGACGGTGCCCGTGTTTGGCAGTTTTGGAGAATGCTTTATGGATTGTGGACTGCTCCTCAGACATTTCAGAGAACAATAAACATGGTGTTGTCTTCAGTAATAGGGCGCACACTGCAGAATACCTTGATGACATTGTAGTTTTCAGTAATAATATAAATGAACACCTTATTCATCTGCAAGAAACTCTGGAGTTGGTACATAATGCTGGACTTTGACTTACTCCTTCTAAATGCCAGATAGCAGTTCGGGAATATTAATTTTTGTTTTGTTTTGTTTATTCACAGGATGGTATTCCACCTGAGATGTTAGTGAGATGTCTAGACCCAAAGATGCTAAGGGAGTTAGACGATTATTAGGGGCTGCTGGATTTCATCGGCATCATATTTCTAACTTTTCAAATATTGCTCCTCCTCTCACTAACCTGACTCGTAAGAACATCAAATTTTCTTGGTCTGTCAAAGAGCCTTTGAAGAACTTAAGTCTCTTGTATCTGTGCTACGTAATCCTGACTACAGCCATTCATTTGAAATTCATGGTGATGCATCTAAGTGTGCAATTGGTGCATGCCTTATGCAGAGACACTGAATGTGTTCCACATGCTATAGCTTATTTTAATAGGAAAATGAGAGGTGCTGAAGTTCGCTGCAGTGCCACTGATAGTGTAGCATTGGCAGTGGTTGAGTCAGCTTTTGATCCATATATATATGGGAAGAAGTTCATCTATACAGATCATAAACCACTCACTTATGTATTATCTAGGAAAACCAAAAGTAGACAAATATCTAGATGGAGTGTTGATCTACAGGACTATGATTATGCAATAAAATATCACCAAGGGGCAGTTCACCACGTCCCTGATATGGTTTCAAGGGCTGTCATTGTTACTGTTGCAGCAGCCAGTCCGCTTAAGTCTAATGATCCAGAGGTTCTTCATGCAGAGCAAGAAAAACATCCTATAATGGGCTGTGGTAATAAAATATCTAGAGGGAGGATCTTTACCAGCATAAAGTTACCAGCTTCCATTTCAGAATTTGAAGTGGTTAATGGTGTACTCTACCATCTGATAGAGATGCCAGATCACATTCTTCGTCGTGTCATTGTGCCCCAGCATCTGAGATCTGCCATGCATTTTGCTCATGCTTCACTGCTTGCTGCTCTCCCTGGAGTTTTCAGAACTTTCAATAAAGCTAAACAGTTATTCTTCTTCTAAAACATGCTTGCTTATGCTAAGATATACGTCAAGGAGTGTGAGGAATGTCAACACAGAAAAGGGCATGCTTCCAAGATTACGCCTCTTTCATCTGCTTCAGTCGTGTCAAGACCTCTTGAATGAGTTTCTGCAGACCTTATCACTCTACCTACAACACCAGCAGGAAATACGTAAGTGCTCGTTCTTGTTGATTATTTATCTCGTTTTGACTCCATTCCCTAACAACTTCATAACTATTTATGGGGCGCCACTTGAACTGCAAACTGATGGAGGTGCTGAGTTTAAAAAGGATTTACTTGCAGCTGTTTTATAGGAACTTCATATTACCTTTAATTTGACTGTCCCTACATGTCGCAAAGCAACGGTATTGTTGAAAGAACAAACCGAGTATTGAAGGATGCACTTGTCAGTTTGTGCGCTAGGGAACCTCATTATTGGGATGAAGTATTGCCTCAGGTGAGATTTGCTTTGAACACTTCAATTAGACGGTCCGTTATGGATTATACATCTCTTCCTTGGCCATCAGGTTGATTTTCCCATAGGACTTACAGAAACGGCCAATATACGATGAAACAGTTCTCAGGGAAAGATTGCAGCTTGCTTGGAATGCTGCACAGGAACCTTTGAGTAAAGCCAGAGCAGCTTAGACGAGGGGTTATAACAAACGTGTTAGAAAGGTTCTCTTGTCTTGACCAAAGTGTATAAATGGGCAAATGCATTGTCTTCCAGATGGTCTGGTTCTGCTAGGATAATAATAAATTAATTGTGAAAGATTTACATGGTACAGAAAAGGGGAGAAAAGTACATGTAAACTATCTTAAACCATACTTTAAGATATCAGAATTACAGCTCGCTCATCATGCTGTTGATGCTAACCCTGATGACCCTTTTTAGATTCCCTTCAGTGTTGCCTTATTAGCTGCATGTGCAACGGAGGGCTAAGATTATTTAGTTTTTGTTGCCAGGATAGTACACTTTTATTGAAGTGTACTGTACAGAACATTCATATTGTATTTTATATTTTACTGTTGTCTTTTTATGAAAGACAAGAATGATGAAACCTGAATGCTGAATTAATATGTCTTACTGAATGAAAGGTATTTTATGGTAAATGTTTTTTTTTCATGGTTAATGTTCTCCCAGGTCGTCTGTACCAGTTATCATACTATCCATGTATTGTGCATTGTATCCCCTGACCTGACCTTTTGATTTCTGCCATGTCCTAGAATTTCTGTCGCTTGTACTTTTCGCAATAATTACATGCAGATGTTACATGCAGACGGCCTCTGCTGCCTTCTGACATTCCCGTTCGATGCCCTCGGTCCCCGCCAGAACATCGTACGTGCAACCAACGTGAGAGGAGGGAATTGCCCCCAGAAGCTGTCGCCAGGAGCGGTCACACCGAGGCAGCTTCGGACTCCTGACCACGCGGGTGGATTTCAGCCTCCACGCCAGAAGATGACATTCCGAGCGGCATCCAAACGTTTTATTAAAGGATGCTTGTGACATATATTTAAACAGATGGCATGTCGAAAACCCCCTATTCTTTTCTATTCTGTTTAATTTCCATTGTAATGTCCACAATTAAAATTCCAGTCTAAATTATGTCAGATCATATTCAAAATGCACATTACCAATTTCTCATTTTAAGTACCCACACCCACGTAAATAGCCAGCACTAGTTTCCCACAGGGGATTCTGCAGCCTACCATATTTCAGGAAGCGCACTCTGGACTCTGCTTGTTTCTCAAAACCGGTTGTTTGTTTGTTCAAGCCCACCTAAACCTAGACAGGTCCTGTCTAGTCTGATCAAGATGTGAGTTTTGTTTATTTGGACGACATTGTAATTTTGGGAAACACATAGGAAACTCATTTGAATAATGATAGACGTTTTAGGTCGTCTTTAACAGAGTAATCTCTCTCAAACTTACTAAATGTTCGTTTTTTAATTCTGAAGTTGAGTATCTTGGACATGTGATTAGCCAGAAGGGTATTAAACTACAAAAGAAAAAGATTGAAGCAATGGAGAGAGACCCACAACCAATAGTTTTGAAAGAGCTACAGGCGTTTCTCAGCGTAACTAATTACTATCGCAAATTTATAATTTTAAAGATATATCGCGACCGTTAATTGAGCTAACCAGAGGCTGTAAGACTAAAGATGGGAAAACGAAACTAACATGGACACAGGAAGCATTGGATACCTTTTATAAGTTGCCTACAGTATTGTCTGAGGATATAGTGTTAAAATTCCCATTTTTTTCATGTACATTTGTGTTACTTACAGATGCAAGTTAGACAGCCATTGGAGGGGGGGGGGAGGCTCCCACAGGATTGATTGATTTGTCGTGGCCAGCTCCGTCATCAGACGCAAACTCCCCTGATTTTTCTCATCGTCTATGAACTCGTCGTTGATCCACTACCAACTTCATGTCGTGACGAAATGTTCATGTATAATCCTGGAAATTTGCTAAAGGCCCGAGGTGATAGTTACTGCTACAAATTAGAGCATGGGGTCCGCATTAAAGAAAATGATACTTTTGGGGGATTATTTTTAATTTAGGGTATTCGGTTTGAAAGTTCTTTTATCCATTAACTTTCTAGATGCGATCCCTTAGCCATTTTGATATTTTTCTTATATCTCGTTTATTTCGTTTTTATTTTTGCTTCGGTATTTCAAATATATATTTTTGAATGCATTTTTGTTGTAAGTATTTCCATTTTAATTCCCATATTTAGATTAATTTTAGAATGGTTAGTTTTTAAGTCTAGTGATATTTTATTAGAGCACATATGCAACATTTTACTTCTTAAAATGAGGAGCACCCGTGAGAGAACCGTCGGCCAATGAAATGGGCGGGGTCAAAGTTGATCTAGCCACCTTAGGTGGTGACGGTTGGGCCATCTGCTCGAGGGGGTGATTGGGGCAAGGAGGCCGGAGAGACAGGGTTCAGCTGGTCGGCGTAAGTGGTTGTGTACTCGCGGTGGTAGACAGGTCGTAGTGGGCAGGCTAGCAGTTTAGAGCCATTATTAGGAAATCCCGGTGCCTCTTTATATTATATTGTTCATTATTCCTTATTTTATTTTGTGTTTTTCAAGTAATTCCAATTTTTATTAATGCGGAAATACCCCCCCCCCCCATGGTTCAACCATTTACCATTTTACTGTTTTTTGTTCTTTTTAAAATATACTCCTGATTTGAACCCTAATTAATGTTTCAACGAGTTCCTCACCAAAATGATTATTGTAAAGGTAAAGGAAAGGCAATGTAAACATGTGTGAAGTTAAAAGGATCGGCGACTTGGAAATATTAAGATATAATTCAATTATATTCTGAGATTTTATAGGTAATTATAATAAACCTTTCACTAAGAATATATGCCTGTAAAGGTAAACAAAAGGGACTAGAGTGAATCGATAAATAACGAGAAATGAAACCTAATGATAAAGACCCTCAATAATAAGAATGACAAATGAAAGGGATGAACGATTTTCAACTTGGAAATGATAAATTATAATGAAAAGTCACTACCTCCTTAAATGGTTAGTGGGCCTAAAATTAAAAGCCATGTGCGAAAATAAAGTAGAAGATTCGATAAAACAAGGTTCCCTTGCCGGAGAATTTGTTTATCAACAAATTGGAGCAGGTACGTTTGAAGAGGAAACCAGCGATTTGAGTATTGTGGGCGCCCGATCGCTAAAGACCCCGTGCACGGGGACGCTAGTTGGGTTGTTAACGGAGGAATTCCATACAAACGTTGTTGTGAACGATCTGCAGAGGGATTTCACTCAAATACTGTTGGACGAAGCATTTAGGTACAGCTTCCTAATTACGCCTGAGCAAAGTCGAGACTCGTGAGTGTGAGGTTTACTCGCGTGCGCGTCCTCCCCCTCGGTTTAAACACGCTTACCAACTCTGTCATACACGCACTACACACACACACGCATGCACACACACGTTCTATCTTTCTGCACATACTCTTGTATTCGTATCTCACACGCACACGCACATATACGCGTTCCCACACGCAAGTAAGTGGGTGGTGGCAGCTCAGGTGTGTACGCCACAGGGGAAGGCCTATGTACGTAATTAAAAAACAACTATAATTGGTGTCACCTCCACCGCAGGTCGTCCGCTGGGTTCTCGCGCGCACCTAACGCTACAGATTTATTTCAAATTATCTGCTGCAGATTGAAAATATTAGTCTCCCTAAGGAAACTAATAAGACCCTCTAAGTCAGAATCCTCCCCAATACATTTTTCAGTGTATATGGGGGAGCACAAGTACATACGTCCTTGGTATGAGAATGTTGAACATCTTTCTACTACATAGGCAACCGTTAATAGCTCTTGGCATCCATCCCAATGTGCTTCACTTTTGGCCGTCATCAGCCCATGAGTCAGTCTTGTGTGCCCGATACTTAGTATTGTTAAGACAACTACGTCTCGGCTGGGATGGATGATCTCTAATCTCTCGCAATTTGTTTCTAGAGGTATCCCTTTCATTGTTCCTTCAATTTATCGCAAAGACAACTCCTGAAGCTGGGTTTCAGGTCGGTGTGTGGAAGAGGAAAACGAGCATCACAGGACTGAGCGGCAGCTGCCTTGGCCTTCCCACTGATTACCAACATGCGCTGGCACCCAACACAGAGTGCAAGCCAATCTTAAACCTCCCTCACTACTGGATGTGATGAGTTTTAGCTCTTGATTGTTTGCTAGGCACTACGAGATCACAATATATTACATAGAATGGTTTGTAAGATCTCTAGTCATCTTAACTGCTAAAAAGATGGCATGTAACTCTGCAGTGAATATCGAAGCTACTAGAGAAAGACTGCCAAATGCAGTCTTCCTTCTGCTCACTGCTGCAATGTCCATACCATTTTTAGATTTCTAACCATCTATATATATTACATCTGATCCTTGGTACTTAGAGATGTGCTGAAGAAATCTCTCTTCTGCTTCGGATCTCTCCCCTTTCCCGATTCCGACCAAAGCCAGCTCAACTTCATTAGTCCAAGGGGGGAATTGGGGAATTCCAACAGCCAGAACCTTAGTGAGATTTAAATCAAGATCTTCCACAAGATTCCTCATTCTCCTACCATAGAAACGGCTATCCTCAAGAGGGTTGAAAACTAATCTGAATGTAAGAAATCCCGGAATCTTTCGTAGTCTCGTGTAGTAAACCAGGTTCATGTAGTCCCGGTATAATGAAAGAAGTGGTTCTCCACTCTCAGCATACAGGGACTCCATAGGTGAAGACCTGAAAGCCCCAGTACAGATTCTGAGAGCTTCATTATGAACCGAGTGTAAGGTTTGTGAGCGAGGAACCAAAATGACTACACCCATGAGGCGGGAGACTTCAGGCTTAGGGGCCAAGGAAAAATGAGGGGCCCCGTTCGTTCCTCGAAAAGGCTCAGAACCCACACGACCTCACAAGCCAACTATCCCCGGAGATACAGGCTACTATGAGCGTGACTAATATGAAGATAATACATGATAAATAGAATACTTTAATCCTAAAATGAAAAAAGAACCGTGCACAAGGCCCAAAGTAAATCTAGTTATTACGTAAAAAAAGTGCCAGAAGGGCTTAAGAACTAATAAAAGTACGCCAGAAGGGCTTAAGAAAAACTGAAAGTATGTCAGAAGGATTTAAAAACAGTAAAAAGAACTAACGGTAAGTTACAATAAGTGAAACGACACGGGAAAGGGTTAAAAGGTGACATGGGAAGTAAAGGAGATGGTAAAAATGGACAGAAAAGAAGAAGAAGAAGAAAAAAGGCAAAAGCTCAAGTAAAATTCAGAAAAAGAAAAAATTAAAAGTCATGCACACGTGGTTCACAGTAAAACGTAATGTAAAAGGATAAACCCGTCCAGCATAGATACACCTAGGCAAGTAAAAGTGGCAGTACAACCTTGTTTCAGCATCCGTCGTGTAAGATCCAGACAGGTAATCCAACAGATGAAATCACAGAACAGTCCGAGTATCCACTTAATTTATTAAAACCAATACAGGGGGTTACATTAACTCCCGCGGACGGAAGCGTAGCACAAAAAATATTAAAACAATAAATAGGAAATGTTATAATAACAGAAAATATACAAAAGATAAAACCAATAAAAAAACAATAAAACGTCATTAAGAAAATCATAATTATAATTTAAAAAATACGTAGAGCAATCTGCTGTGATTCATTAATAAAAAACATAAAATAAATCATAAAATAAACCATAAAATAAATCAGAGAGATTAAAATGATGAACAAGTAAAAAGAAACCATAAAATAAAAACAACTTGAAATACAAAAGATTAAAAAAGTAAAAGAGAGATGCATTCGAGCAGATGTGGATGTTCGTTTATCTGCACATCATGTAAAAATCATAAGAAATATGTGTATAACGAAGGGAATCTCAATAAAAGTTTTATTTAAAAATGTACAAAAAGGTGTAAATAGACGTAAAATACATGTAAATAAAGCCAGCATAAAACATAGATAAAAATAAGGGTAGAAATGAGGCTGGCAGAGGGAAGTGGTCAGGCTGTGCTCGGCTCGCCCTGTAGATTACGGTAGGATAGGGGTAGGATGGGAGCAGAAAAGGATAGGGTTAATGGTAGAAGGTAGGGCAAACGGGAAAAAGGGATGGAAAAAGGGGGAAATCAGCGCAGAAGTAGAAGGGAAGAAGGAACAAGAAGAGAGTGCGAATAAGAGGGGTACGAGGGAAATGCGGCTGGAAACAGGGCAAGATAGGGATAGGATGGGAGGCAGGATAGTATAGGGATAGGGCATAAAAGCTTACTTACGAATATGTGCTCGGTAAAGCGCAGAAGCGTTGTGCGGTCCCGCACCCCAAGATAGATGTGAAAGAACCCGCAAAATACTAAGTTTTTTGTAGCCTTCACTTTTAAACTGTTTGATATTGAGGCACCCATGTAAGCTTGAGTCAAAAATTAGACCCAAGTACTTCACCTCTTGGAAAAAATTTCAGTGAATTGCTCCTAAATAGCGAGAGGAATAAAACTTTCCACAATCTGTGAAAATGTATAGCCATAGACTTGCTTGGAGAAAATTTGAACCCATGTGCATGTTCCCACTGTACAAAAACCCGATTATTTCAGTCTGCATGTGTCCTTGCACATCCTGTAAGCTTCCTCCTGAGCAGTACAGTGTAAAGTCATCCATATACAGATTATACGAGACAGCACTTGGAACGACCTTTACGATGTTTATTTATAGCAATGGCAAACAGGGTCCACACTTAAGACACTCCCATGTGAGACCCCTTCCAGCTGATCTTCCAGGTCAGAGAAAATGTTCCCACCTGAACTCAAAAACTTCCTGTTAGCAAGGAAGCTAAAGTAGAAGGTAGGGAATGCTCCTCTGAAACCAATGTCATACAAACTTCATCAGTATGCTATGCTTACAATTAGTATTGTAAGTCTTTTCAAGGTCAAAGAAGACTGCTATCATGTGATAACGCTGTTGCGAAGGAATTCTGTATAGCAGTTTCCATCCTTACAAGTCCATCTGTGGTCTATCACAATTTTCAAAAACCCATATGATATGGTGTCAGCACTTTTTCCCTTTTCTAGCAACCATGTCAACCTGAAGTTTACCAATGTCAACCTGAAGTTTGCAGTACAGCTGGTGAGAGGAAATTGGTCTGTAATTTCCTGGTGTGGAAGTATCCTTGCCAAGTTTTGAACAGGAATGATTACAGCCTCTTTCCATTGCGGATGGCACTATGCCCTCCATATAGATCCTATTAAATAGGTCCAACAGGAAATTCTGGGAGCTCTCCGGTAAGTGAGATATAAATTGATATGGATTATCGTCACTTCCTGAGTTTTATGGCAGAGCTGCAGAGTCCATCTCCTTGCACAAAAATGGCAAATTGTATGGAAGTTCTGTTGCAATCCTACTGAAGAACGGCACTGGATTTTGTTCCTGTTCAGTCTGAAGAGTGAAGAATGGGGCTTTGTAAGATGCTCCAGGGGAGATCTCTGCCATGGATTTACCTAGCTCATTGCAACATCTTTTTGTTTGTGAGGATTTTGCCATCTATCTTCAAAGCAGGTTGTGACATGGACGTTTTCTTTCCAACGATCTTATGCACCTTGACCTATACCATGCTAAGGGGGTCCTAGAATCCGTCTAGCCTCCTTTAGCACTCGCCTAGCCTCACTCGAGTCCTCTTGTAATGGATCAACAGTGTAAGGTTGTGTTAAGCTATTCTCACAGCTTTCACTTGGAGTTTTGTCTGCAGGGGGATGGCCTGGAAGGGAATATCCTGATGTACCATTACTGCTACTCCTTCATGAGGTCCATTATCAAAAGTCCCATAATGGGCTTGAATTTGGAATCCTCTCAGGGGAATTGGACGATTTTCCCTGGTCATAATCTCTTGTAGGCATACACACAAACTGGCTTACTATCAGATTTGCCTTTTCATTTTGCATGAATTTCCTGACAGTTCCATTGGATTATGGTATCCAGTTCTTCAAACCACCTCTTCTTAAGGTGTTTGGCAGAATCTGTGGTCAAAGTTTGCCCCACACCCTTAGGCTATCCGTTTTCAGGTTATTAAGAGTCCCTTTTGAAGGGTTGTTTACCTGTGGAACTCCTCAAGTTTCCCTTTTGGACAGGCTCAAGATTTCTTTGCCTGAGCCTTTGCTTCAGGGGCATTCTGCATAGAAGTGCAGGCCCCTGTGGATGTGGTGGCAGCTGCAGCTGTCACCGTTGAAGTCCCTGGAGCCTTGCCTGACGGCTCCAAAGACCCAACTCTGAGATGTGTCTTTTGAACAGACTCAGGATTCCTTTGCTTGGGCAAAGGGCGTACCTAAGCCTTTGCTTCAGGGGCATTCTGCCTAGCATCAGAGGCCCCTGTGGATGCGGTGGCAGCTGGAACTGTCACTGTTGAGGCCTCTGGAGCCTTGACTGATGACTACAAAGACCTTACTTTTGGAGGAGGAGTCTCCTCAATAGACCCCTCACCTACTCTTTTTGGTAGAACAGCTCCCCAAGGCATTTCGCATTGGGGACAAAGGTTTAAAAGGGCAGTGGCATATTGTGGTGTAAAAAAGTATTGAAGGAAGGGGATGCAGGAAGAAGGAGGGGCGAAACTGAACAAAGGGGTTTCCCTGGCTGTGCAAACAGAAAGGGAAACACCCGCTTTGCCCTGGAAAACTAACTCTCTTGCCCTTTTACCAAAAATTTTTAAAATTTTTTGCCCTTTTTACAGAAGAAAAAAGCTTCTGAGCTTTTTTGCAGTGGTAATGTATTTTGGGGCCCTGGACATTTGCATTCCGATGACCTTTGTCCCCACATTTTACACATATTTTTGGTTTGCCCTTTTTCCTATAAAGGGCAAGAGTTGGCTCCATGCTCATAACCCGGGTAAGGAAAGCACTGCTGGGGCTGGGCATATAGGCTTTACTTTGAGGTGGTACCATCCCGATTAACTGTTTTTGGGAAGGACTAACGTTTCAAAAGTTAAAAGGGGGAGCGGGTTGATGTTCCAAACCATCAATTTTCTTTTTAAAACTGCCACTACTTTTTAAAATTCTTTAAATCCTCTAAAAGTCCTTTTTAAGAATCCTCATAAAGTTCGGGAAAAGATTACACTGATTGAGTGTTTTATAGGAGGACATGAAATTTGCCCCAAGAATGTTGCATATCACACGAGGTGGTCACCCCCGTCTGGGATGAAACCATCTTTGCTGGGGGGTGATGGAGGAACATGTTGACACACGTAATTTTTTTTAATGTACTTCAAAAATATAAAGATCCATGATTGATACACCATCAATTTTTCACTACTAGGACTTACTATATAGATATTTTTAATTATTTACCAGGTAGGTTTCCTTTAAAATGGATGAGAAGGATTTTCCCCTTCCCTAGTTTGGGAGCCGGGGAACTATTTGATTTCCATTTTTGCTTTTTGGAATTTGGGAAAAGGTTCCGGTGACAATTGTGATGTTCCAGAGGAAATGGCTAGGGATGCATGGGTGTTAGGGAGAGAGCAGATCCTTGTAAATTTGTTTTATTTATACAAATTAGAATTCTTCATTTCCTCACCCCCCCACCCCCACCCCCCTAACGGAAGCCCCCTTGCCGCTTGAGGGCCCCAATGATCGGGTGAGCCGGCCCAGAGGGCTCCCCAACTGGAGGGTCCCCAGTGGGGGATGAAACAAAATGGTTCCGGACACCGGGCCCTAAAGAGGGGTGGTGCCCCACCCTGGTTCATTCCATTTTTGGACCAGGGAGAACCCCCCGTGGTTTTTGCTGTGTGTTCATCCCGTATTACCAGGAGACAGAGTCCTGGGGGTTGAGCGATGCGCACACTGTACCCTGCACTAGCAACAAACCTCTTTGTCCTTTTATTTGGTTAGAGGTGGCTTATAAAGGGCCCCCGGTCAAGTCAATCGGCTGGTCAAATATGGCTGAGTAAAGCAACCTATTCATGGGTAGCGCTAGGCCCCACGCCATCATACTGTAATAGTACTGTGTATATTTCCTGTGGCTTTTGGGAGATTTTGAGCCCAACTATGTTTCCCCTTTTTGGGGATCAGGGTGGGGGGGGGGGGGGGGTGAGGAAAAAAGAATTCCAAATTTATATGAATACTACAATTTCAAAGATCTAGCTCTCCCCTGATGACCACGCAACCCCCCGCCTTCCCTCTGGAACACGCATGTTGTCATTTTGGAACCTTTCCAGTTCCCAAAGGGGAAGAATGGGAATCGAAGGGTTCCTGGGCCCCCAAACCAGGTAAAGGGAAAAGTCCTCCTCAATCCACAAAGGAAATCTTACCTGGTAAATATAAAAGCTTTTCATATAGAAAGTCCCGTAGTGAAGACCATTGAGGGTGTATCTTTCATGGATCTTGATTTTTTTAAAGTAATTTTTGAATAGCAACGTGACCCTGCATCACCCCACAGCAAGAGGTAGCCTGATAGTTGGGGTTTTCGTCACAAGACGAGAGGCCCGTCTGGTGCGATATGCAACATTCCGGGCTAATTTTCTGTTTCCCCCAAAAAACCCTAAATCAGGGGTAAGGGAATTTTTTTTTCCCGAGCCTGAGAGGTATTCTGGGGAAAAAACTTTTAAGGGGAAAACTAAAAATTTTATGTATGGCAGTAAAACGTTTTAAGAAAATAATGAGGGTTTGGAACAGTCGACACCACCTTTCAAATTTTAACACTTTAGCCCTTTCCGAATCTTTAGGTAGCAGGGTACCCCCTCAAGGTAAACCTATGGCCCAACTCTATGTGGGCTTCCACTGCCGGGGTTATGGGCATGGAGCCAACTCTTCTTTTTTAAAGAAATGGGAAACCCAAAAGTAGTGAAAAGTGGGGTACAAAGGTCATAAAGGAGATGAAAAAATGTCCGGGTCCAAATTGCTGTTACCACTGAAAAAGAAGTCATGAAGTTTCTTCGCAATGAAAAGGTAAAAATTTGAAAAGGAAGTATTGGAAATAAGGAGAAAGGAGAAAATTTTTTTCCAGACCCCAAAGCGAGTGCCTTTTGGCTTTTTGACAGCCGGGTGGGTCCTTTGCTTGGGTTTTCTAGCCCCCCTCCTTCCCCCCAACCCTTCCCCTTCAATGTTTTTTTTCAAAACAACACACACTCTCCCATTCCTTTAACCCTCAGTCCCAAATTGGTGACACTGCCTTGGGAGTTTTTTCCAAAAGAAAGGAGTAGGATTGGGAGCTAGAGGAGACCCCTCCCCCCAAAGTTAGGTCTTTTGGAAACTATTTCCCACGGTAAAAAACCCTTTAAAAAGGTACTCCCGGACAGGGAAAGGAACAGCCTAAAGGTGTGGGGAAAACCCTTTGACCACAGGTGCCCCAAACCTTTATGAAGAAAAAATCTAAAAAACTGGATACCCTAACCCAAGGGAACTGACAGGGAATTCTGAAAAAGGAAGAACGCAATTTTGATAGTTTTATATAATCAGTTCGTGTGATTATGACAGGGAAAAATGTACCTTTTCCCTGAGAGGATTCCAAGTTAAAGCCCATTATGGGACCTTTGACAAGGGACCTCTGGAGGAGTAGCAGTTAGGTACTAAGGTTTTCCCCTTTCGGCCTCCACCCAAAAAAACACTGCGGGTGAAACTGTGAGAATAGGCTTGACACGCCTTACACTGTTGCCCATCTACTTCCCTCCCATAATTGAACATTAATGATTTGGAAAATCATTAAGAGGCCACCCATTTCTACTCTTGGGAGTTTTCAATGGTCACATCACCTCTGGGGGACACTTTGTGAACCCTGGGGAAAGGGGCCTTTGGGTTTTTGTTTTAAGAGTAGTCAGTTTTACTGAACGTGCACCCCCACACTTTTCCCAAAATTAAAACGGGGACTTTCCCCAATATAGACCTATAAATAGGCTTACCAGATACAGTTGAACTTCATTGGCAGGCATGAAGACTTACATGGAAGCGACCATTTCCAATGTTTTGGGGGAGGTAAAAGGGTTTTCCCAGTCAATGGAGTGCAGGATGGCGACTTAAACATGCGGATGGAATCTTTTTTAATCAACTGCAGCATTGCAAGGATATGTGAATGATTTCCAGTGTGTTCAAGATGCTGTAAATCACTTCCATCACGAATTCCCCGCAGCAAAGATTTTCCCTAAAGTAGCGGGGCTTACCGTAAACCCCGTACCATGGTGTTCTGTGAATGCCAAAAAAGTGTCAGAGCAAAAAAAGCTGTTTTAAAGGGAAATTTGAAACGACCCCCAGCATTGTAACCTTGATAAATTAAAAAAAAGGACCTGACCCAAGGCCAGGCGGTGCTAAAGGGGGTAAAACGGACGTCGTGGAGACAGTATGTCTCCTCATTAATCGGGACCCCCTTAGCGGGGGTATAGGAAAGGTGGTAAGATCGCTGGAAAGAGCACATCCATGTCACAATCTGCTCTGAAGATAGATGGCATAACCCTCACAGACAAAATGATGTTGCAAATGTCTATTAAACCCAGGGGCGAGTCCCCTCGGGAAATTTTTACATGCTCGTTTCCCCCACTCTTCGGGGCCAACGGGAACAACCCCCATGTCGTTCTTCATAGGATTTCAGCAGAACTTCCATATAACATGCCCTTTTTTTCACAAAGGGGATGGACTGATTTGCGCTCTGCCCTAAAACGCCCCCCGGGAAATGACAAATTTTCCAACCAAAAGATATTCACTTTCCCCAAAAGCTCCCAGAAGTTCCTGTTTGGGCCTATTCAATAGGGTTTAGTGCCATCCACATGGAGAAAGCTATAACATTCCTTTTCCTAAAACCCAGCAAGGAGCTTTCCCCACCCGGGAAACACAATACTCTTTTCAGCTGCATCTGCAAACTGATGGAGAAAATGGGAAATTCAGGTTGACATGGGGTGCTGGGAAAAAAAAAATGTGTTGACACCCTACATATGGGGTTTTGAAAGATTGAGATCGACCACGTGCAATTGTGAGGGTGGAAATGCTATGCAGAATTTTTTCGCACGCGAGTACATGATAGCAGTCTTCTTTTACCCTTTAAAAGCTACGATACTACTTGTAAGCATGGCATTATGAAGCTGTATGACATTGGTTTAAGAGGAGCTTCCCTACCTTCAACAAAACTCCCTTTCTACAGGAAGTTTTGGTTGGGTAGGAAAAATTTCTTAACCTGGAGATCAGCTGGAAGGGTCTCCCCCAAGGGGGGTCTTAATGGACCCCGTTTTTCCCTTTTCATGAATGACATCGTAAAGGTTTTTCCCAAATGCGTTCATGTAAAGTATGTGGATGCTTTACACTGTACTGCTCAGAGGAAGCTTACAGGGTTGCAAGGGCACAGCAGATGCAATAAACAGGTTGTACAGGGGGAACATGCCAGGGGTTTAAATTTTTTCGAAGCAAAGCATGGCATACTTTCCACAAAGAGGAAAAATTCTATCCCTTTCCCCCTATTTGGCGCAAACCCCCTGCAATTTGTCCAAAAGGTGAAGTACTTGGGGTTTTTTTGACTCAAGCTTAATGGGTGCCTCATATCAAAAAGTTAAAAGTAAAGGCTACAAAATGCTTAGTATTTCGGGGTTTTTTCACATTTTTTTGGGGGGCAGACCGCACAAGCCTTCTACGGCTTTTCCAAGTTTTATCTGGATTGAAGCTTATTATCTGCAACTCCCCCTGTTCTCAGATGTTTGGCTCGTTCATAATGAAGCTCTCAGAATCTTTCTGGGGCTTTTAGGGCTTCAACTTAGAGTCCCTGTATGCTGAGGTGGAGAACCACCCTTTTATTAACCCGGACTACAGAAAACCCGATTTTCTACCGAGACTAAAAGGATTTTCCCCGGCTCCTAAAAAATCCCAGATTGGTTTTCAAACCCCCCTTAGGGTAGCCCATCCTATGGTAAGAGAAAGAGGAATCTTTTGGAAAAGCTTAAAAAAATTTAAATTCACTAAGGGGGTTTTGGGTGTTGAATTCCCCCAAATTTCCCCCCTTTGGGCTAACAAGGAGCGATTATCGGAACGGGGAAAAGGGGGGGATCTGAAGCGAATTTAAGAGAGATTTCTCAGCAAAATTTCTAAGTACCAAGGGTCAGATGCAAATATACAAATGGGTTTGAAATCTGAAAAAGGGGAGGGCTTTGCAGCAGTGAGCAGAAAGGGGACTGCATTGGGAGTCTTTCTCTAGAAACCCCGATCTTCACGCAGATTTTCATGCCATCCTTTTAGCAGTTAAGATGAATAGAGATCTTTCGAATCGTTTTGTTGCCCAAATATTTGACTTCGTAGTGCCTTGCAAGCAATCAAAGTTTAAACCATCACACCCCTATTGAGGGGGTTGAAGTTTGGTTCATTTATGTCAAAACAAAAAAGATAACTCTATGGGGGGGCCAGCACATATTGGTATCAGTGGGATGAGCGAGTGATCGAAGGCAAGCGCTGCCACTCACCTTTTGTGCTCGTTTTTCCCCTCCCCCAACTGACCTAAACCCCGCATCAGGGGTTGCTTCATGAAAATGGAAGGGACAAAGGAGGCATACCTCCAGAAACAAACTCAGAGATTAGAGAGACCTGGCAGTTGGGGACTAACCACCCCAAAGAAAAGTGGGAAATTGCTTAAAAAGGTAAGAAACGGGCCACAAGATGACTCATGGACCAAAATGGCTAAAAATCAAACACTTTGTGAGGGATGCCAAAAGCCATTAACGGCGGTATGTAGTGGAAAGTGTGCAACATTTCAGACCAAAGACTATGTACTTGTCTCCCCCAAAACACTGAAAATGTATTGGGGAGGTTGTGACATAGAAGGTCTTATTAGTTTCCTTAGGGGGGAAATTTTCAATAAAATTTTAAATTTTGCATATACTTTTGCAAAAACTTTTTATACTTAGAGCATAAAATTTATGCTTTGATTTTTTATAATTCATTATTTTTGTAATATTTTTTGAAGATTTTTTAAATTTTTAAAAATTTTTAAAATTTCGATCTAACAGGGGTTCCCGTTATGACCTTAGCTGTTTAGCGGCGGGGGGGCAATTTTAAAAAATCAATCACAAACCCCACCCCCATGGAGTCCAAGAGGGGGAAACAGGGTTGGGCTCGAAAAACTCCCAACAGCCACAGGGGGAGTGAGGAAAAATATGCAGTCACTGTTACACTACTGATGGCAGTCGGGGCATATGCGCTACCGACTGAACAGAGCCTGCTTGACCCTAGCTTCTACCACTGATTGACTTGAACCCCGGGAAAGCCCACCTGTCTAACCCGAATGGGGGCCAAAAGCGGCTGCAGGGGACAGAGCAGCATGGTCAACCCCCAGGACTCCCGTTTCTAGTAATCAGGAACCTGACGGCAAAAAACCCCATGGCAGAGTTCTCCCTGGGCCAAGATGGGAAAAACCCAGGGGGGGGCACCATTCCCTTCATAGTTCTTTGGGGCCCCGGAAGCCCTTTTGTCTCATCCCTCATTGGGGACCCCCCCAGTTTGGGGAGCCCTCTGTCTGGCTCACCAGCTCTTGGGACCTCAACCCCCCCCCCCCCCCCCACCACCACCAAACCCCAGCAAGGCGGCTCCCTTAGGGTAGGGCTCTGTCGGGGGATAATGGATGCCTTGACACTGTCTTATTTTAGTCGACAGTTAAAAGGTGCCCAATTGAATATTCTACTGCAGGGTGAGAGGCATTTGGGATGTATTGGGCTAAAAAGAACAGATTCAATAGGGTTTTCCAGTTTTAGTTCATACAGTCATTGGCCTGGAAAGAAAAAACTAGCCGGTGGCCAATAGTTGGTAGCAGGCTTGTATTTTTTGTAGATACTGCCAGGAAGGGCAACCATTTTGCAGATGCACGTCATGGATCGAGCACGATCCCATTAGGCATTTATTGTCGCTGATAGCCCGAGGTCAGAAAAGGTAAATGGGTGACAGTAGTCCACCTGAGACTAAGACAAAGGGGGTAGATAGTTACGAAATGCACAAGATAAAACCCACTTTGGGGTGTAAAAAATTAATTTATGTAGTGAAAAATGAACTCAGTAATGATGAGTTTAAAAAGGGGTTCCTGGGAGAATCGAAAATTCAGGTACGATCTGATGGGATTTACATAAAGTTTTAGATAACCCTTTTAGAAAGGGGCTTTTAGAAATGGTAAGAATTTTTATCAGAGTAAGCTTTAAAGGGTTTGTTTATTCGTTTCCTGTGCAGGGCAAATTACAGAGACTGGGAAATTTTTTGCAATTTTTTTCCCGACATGAAGAAATAATAAAAGAAAATTTTTGGTTCCGCAATGTTTGGTTGTAAGCCGGCAAACATACCTTTAAATCTCAAGGCCTTTTTGAGCGTGTCCACATAGATATAGGGGGCCTTATCCGTAATCTGAGGTTTTGTTATATTCTTACAGGGGTAGATGCTTTGATGAAATACCTTGTTGCAATTCCTTTAAAAGTCTAAGGATTTATTAGAAGTCGCGAGGGCATTTACCAGTGGGTTCTTTTACAAAGAGGGGACTCCCCAGGGGGGGAGCGGAATTCGTTAACGTACTATTTAAAACTCTAACAGAAGAATATGGAATTGACAAACGTATGTTTGCCATATCATCCAAGCTCAATGGACAAGTGGAAAGAGTGAATGCTACACTAAATAAGGCCTGTCAGTGTGGGCTCGAATGTTACCTATGGCAGAGTTAGCTTACAATACTGCTTACCATAGAGTGATAAATGACATACCTTTTTGACTCGAAAGCTGGGGAAACCCACATTTCCATATATATATATATTTTCAAGGGACGCAGATTATTTACAAGAGACGAGAGTCACAGGCTCAAAGATGCAAAGAATGTACTGAAGAAGATATCTAGAGAAGGCCAAAGGACGCCCCTATGCCAAGCCTTCACAAATCAAAGGGGGGGTTTGGGGGAAAAAGGTGCAGCCCAATATATACAGGACCTTACAGGGTAATATCAAAGATCAATGATGTATTTAAATCAAGGAATTGCTGACTGGAAAATATGCAAAGAACACGTAGATAGGCTAAAATTAAAAATGTCGTTAGCAAGGGGCCAGGCCCATAATAAGATAAGGCATACCCAACTTTAGGACGACAGTAGTTTGGAAAGTTTGGAAAATTCAGAGAAATGTGGAACCGGAAAAAGAATATCGTGCTACTTACGTAGCAAAAAGTAGAAAGATATAGGAGTACAGATTATAACCTGAGGTTATATTTTTAATATATATATACAGTAAAAAAAAAAAAAAATGGTTAGTAGCCGGAGGGCTTGTGCAAAATAACGAATAATGAAATTGAAGTGTATTGTCTAGAATTTCAACAGATTTGGGGATGACCACGGCCAGTGGGTGGGTTAAATATTGCAGGATTGATAATGGGAGGGGTAATAATCACCGTATAGATGTTGCACACCCAAATCATCGAATCTGATAAAGTGGCACGAAAGGCTACTGAAGAAGCTGGGGTTAACACTAGCCTGTTAGATACTGTTATTGTTTGGGAGAACGAAACTCCGAAGGCACTGCACTGACTGAATTAAGCTGTTGGGAAACATAAATGTAATGGTGACTGACCTGGGTCGACGGTCCAGCTATTGGAGAAGATATTTTTGTGTAGTTCTGTCCTAGAGATTTCTGGGCTATTCTCCAAAAAGTAGAGAAAAACAAATTAATTTGGGAGGGCTACAGGAAGCAAATTTATGCAGACTTTCGCTAAATTTGATTGCCCTCATGCACACTTATCCATATTAACTACTTTAACAAAAGAGGGAGTGTCCTCTATAATTCCTCCCAATGAAGAGAAGTTAAAATATTATTTTCCCTCAAATTTAAAACTAATGCCTGGAAGTTCTTTGGGAAATTTGATGGATAACTGATATTCCCTTCCTGGCCCATATTTTTTGGGATTGTTTTTTCTACCTTAGTAGACTATGTAAACATATATGAAAGTATAGGTGAAATGTATTTCATGTCAAAAAGTAAAAAACTTAATCCCTTCAAATTTCAGGAATTATGCCTTTTAAAATTCATAAAATGTTAATTCACTTGAAGGATATATGTTTTTCCTGCTTTCTAATAAACCAGTTGTGGCGCGACATATTTTTATAAAATCTAATTTCTTTGGTTTATCTGGATTTCGATTTATGATATATATATATTAAATATAATTTTATATA